>NC_085141.1:180231354-180531354 GCF_024139115.2 Armigeres subalbatus | reverse complement strand
TCTTTTAATGGAGAGTCCTGATTTTAAATACGTTTCAGTTATAATGGCAATATGCACATTATGAACTGAAAGGAAGTTGAATAATTCATCTTCCTTACCCTTTAGAGAGCGGGCATTCCAATTTAGAACTTTCACACAATTATTTAGATCCATTAAAACGGAGTCCGATAACAATTTTTTGTGTGTACTTTATACCAACCTGAACAGCTTCTGGTATGGTATTTGCTTTGAACATTGCATCAATCATGTGATGCAATTGTTCAGTTAAAAATCAAAATCGGAAGCAGTCATGCTACCTGAATCGGCAACATGACCATTATTTTCCGTTGGGACATGGGTATAAACCTCATTTTGAGAAGAGAAATTTTGTCTACCAGCAGCGATGTTTGCATACGTAGGTACATTGGAAAAATTGGAATTTACTGAAGTGCTTGCTACCCGTTGGCGAGCGGCAAAATTTGTTTGTGAATTGTGGTGGGTATGAATTGCTCGACCGGTAACCGGATCCGATTGGAATTTCCCGTCATCAATTTTGCACGGGAATTCAAAACTTTTTTGCGTGAAGGGCATTCCCAGAAATTGGATTTATGGTTGCCCCACAATTTGCACATTTAAATTTATTGAATCTTTCTCTCACAGGACATGCGTCCTTGGCGTGAGAGGTTCCACCACAAATCATGCATTTAGCATCCATGTGACAATGTTTGGTTCCATGACCCCACTTTTGGCACTTACGGTACTGGGTGGGGTTTTGAAATTTCCCCAGGCTCAGTGGAAATGTTCCCATGTAACACGGACATGGGACATAATACAGGCCTTTTCCAAACTTTTCATACTATTTAGTTCACTTTTGTTAAAATGAACTAAATAAAATTCTTGAGAAATGCCCCTCTGGGAAGTACCAGAGTGGGATTTCTTTTTCATCTTAATTACTTGGACTGGTGAAAATCCAAGTAATTGAGAAATTTCAATTTTTATTTCATCCAGTGATTTATCATCACTGGGGAGACCTTTCAAGACGACTTTGAACAATCGCTCAGTTTTGTCGTCGTATGTGAAGAATTTATGGCGCTTCTCAGTTAAATACTGAAGAAGACGTTTGCGATCGTCAAAGGATCCCGGCAAAACGCGGCAGTCACCCTTCCTAGCAATCTGAAATGAAACCTTGATCCCCTGAAGGTTACTCAAAATCTCATTCCTAAAGCCAGAAAACTCGGCAACAGATACCACAATCGGCGGAATCCTTTGTTTTTTCGCATGAATCGAATCACCTGGGCTAGAGGTATATTCAATTTGCCCAATTGCATCATTAATCAAATCGAACTGATTGCTCAGTTCGATTGGAGAAGAATTATTTCCGATATTAGAGTTAGAAGGAATATCTGAATTCTCCAGCTTCCTTCTATTTTTCCGCGCTTTGGCAGGACGGTCTTGAAACCTTGTTTCTTTGAAGGAAGTGGAGAATTCAGAGACTCTTCCTATTGTTTTATTAATGCTCATTGCTGAGCGTGGAGACGTGACCTTCTAAGAAGTTTTATCCCAGAACGGTGTCCCTGCAGGATTACCACCGCTTGTCGGAATTTTACTTCCGCAAACGGGTCCAACGTAAAACGAAGGCACGGGTCCTTGCAAAGATCGTAACGGGATCAGTGGGTACAAATAGCGCTAAGAAGCACCGTTGAAATTAAAATAGCTTCGGGTAGTATTAAAAACTTCCTTCCGCAAAGAGAGAAAGAACCGCACAGCACAAAAGCACGATGCGGTCTGCTCACACCTGATATATTGCATTCAACTTACCTTGAGGGTGTATCCAAAAGCTGATTAACACTATTTTATGCGAAATATGTCCCAACCACTAAGAAATCTATCAATGTTGCCTAAAATCCTTCCTCCAATTATTGGTACAATGTTCCAATAGTTGCGACCTTTTTTAATTCGTGTTCCTATAGTTGCGGATCCCTTTGTTTTTTTTACAGGACTCTCAACTATAGGAAAGGAACACTACCGCAACTATTGGTGCAAAGGCCAAAAATAAATAAGGTATTTGAGGATAATTCGGCACCAACATTTCAACATTTGTAAACAAAAGCTTCTCACGTCGCTGGTGGGCAAATTAGAGTCCACCCACGCAATCCAGCGCCATTGCATGAAGAAAGAGGATTCACTGCTTCCATCAGTGGTGCTAGATTGTGTAGGTCGGCTCAAATTAGCCCACCAGCGATGTGAGAAGCTCTTGTTTACAAAAGCAGTTTCGCCCTTTTGAAATGTTGGTGCCGAATTCACCGATTTCGAGGATATTCCAAAGCTGTTTTCGCTTGTTTCGTAGAATGACAGTTCACATTATTGATCATCAATGTGGGTTGCTACGATTATTCTGTAGATTCTCTAAAAACTACACTACCGCAACTATTTATCACCCACCCCACGACTATCGGAACTTCTATCCTACTCCGTCTGGCGTGTTGATGACTAGGCCAAGTCCGACCCACCCACATAGCTTCCATTTCCAGCCTGCTGTGGGCTTCTTTCATCTTCTCTCCAAAGCGAGGCGAAAACGCATGTACGAAAATATCAAGAATTTGTCGTAACCCCCTGCATATCACTGGATGAAAAAGAATCACATCCTCGCTCGGTGCGGCCTGGCAGGTAGCTAAGTAGCCATTTGCTCCACACCTTCAGTACAGCTTACCATACTGCCCAACATCTCATATTTGTCCCATATGAATAGGAAATCCAGCAAAGATGGGACTGATATTCAATCGTAGGCTACGTTGCCCAGGCACTGATACCAAGCACTTATATGCCTTCTTGGCTTCTGCTAGAAGTGTTTGGATTGAAGCAGCCTGCGTTTCCGCAATCGCAATATCCTGAATCTCGACGTTACACTGATTCTTCAGTTCGTCCACCAGCTTCGGTAATTTTATCCAGTCCCTTACACTGGACTACCGCTACAGGGCATAGATTGGATCCCATCACCCAGCACATCCTCCTTCAACTTTTGATTCGCGAAACGCTTCAGCGCAGCATCCTGCATCAGAACGAGAATCATCTCACCTTTTTGCGATCTACGGATGCTATTGATATCTCCACCTAGGCAAAGGAGCTTTACATCACATCTCATGTCCTCCAGGGCATCGGCGTAGCTTTTGTCTTAAGTATTGATAATAATTACCTCGCCTCTGTCCCTTAATCTTAATTTTTCATAAATATTATGCATTTGCTCGGCAGAAAGCAACAGAGGATACACTGGTGGAAATAAGTTTAAAGACAAGCTCGGTTTCCATACAAAATGGTCATATTGGGAAGCCAATATCTCGATTCTTAGCGATTCGATTGGGCTGATTTTTTGCCAACAAGCCTAAAATGACTTGAATTTTTATTCAATGATAGTTACATTTATGCATATATTCTGGTTATACGCGTTTCTGATGGAAATAATTATAAAGACATTTCCGTTGTATGGAGCTCCATATAAAAAAGTGGTGTCTTTATAAGGTACACTGGGGGAAGTGGAAAAGGAAAAATCGATAATTCATGTTCAAATTATTGTAAAAGCAATTCAAATGATCTAAATGCATTAAATCATTATGGCCTCTCAAAAACAGTCCAATTTGCACCAACTGTGCAGTAATTCATACCATTTTAGTCGCTTGAAATTTATAAAAATATATTTGAAATTCAGGAGTTATTCTTCCACTTACCCTAGCGGAATGGGGTAAGTGGAAAATCCAAGTTATCTTGACCTTCAATTGTGATGAGTAGTGATATATGATTAAAATCAAGACGGCAATTGCTCTGAGTATCTTTTGTTGAATAATTTTATTAAATTAAAGGAATAGGTCTCCAAGGTATTCTTGTAATAGCTAGGGGACGGCTGGTTGTGCCTTCCCGAACACTATGTGTACGTGAAATCAGTATTTTCGCCCCAAAGATGAACTTTTTTGAGGGAGAATGAACTTACATAAACTTATTGACTCAGTTTAACGAATTGAGAAGATGTCGGTATGTGTGTGTTTGTTGGTATGTTTGTGCGCAATACACGTACAAAATTATCACCTATTTTCATGCACTTGTCCCTACCCGATTTGTTCGCAACAAATTGCATTCAACGGTGAAACTTGTTATGAATATAAATGAATATGTTTTATGGAATATATTTACCTATCAGTGCTATTTTTATTTTTCTCATGTTTTTTTTTCATATGTAAAACACGTGAAAGGTATCAATACCGATAGGTGGATTAATCAGGCGTTTTCTTATGTATATTAGTCCAAACACCACTGGAATCACAATGATTACAAAGAAGGAACATATTAAGATTCATAGCAATCGAAATAAATCATGAAGGAAAGGAAAATTTTGCGTAATCGGAACATTATCCACTTCCCCCGCAGTGTTCGATACCAGGGGTAAGTGTAAAATCCTTAAATTATTTTCTTCCATGGTACCAACCACTACAAATTGAATGTGATTAGTTTAATTGTATTGTAATGGTCACCTGTGGTGCTAAATCACTGGAAAAAGGAACAATTTAGCACGTAAGAATTGATTTTATGAATGCAAAAATTAACTTTTCGCGAAACCTAAAATGACAGTTCCAGCGTAAACTGTGTTAGTGTTAGTATAACACAGATTTTAACATAGTATTAGTGTGAACATTAAACTATATTTTTGCACAATGTTATGGTGTGGTGAAAACTGTAAAATCCGTACAATTGAAATTTTTCGAGTCGATTTTTACACTTACCCCCTTTTTCCACTTCCCCCAGTGTACCTTAATTATTTCCAGATTTTGAGGTCAAAATCTACAGAGATGTATACAATTTACTCAAAGATCGAAAGTTCAAGTTAAAAACAGGTGCCTAGTAAAATTTCAGCCAAATCGAATCGCTACGAATCGAGATATCGATCCTCAATCATGATGAAAATGTATGAAAATCATGCTTGTCTTTATACTTATTTCCGGCGGTATATGGTTCCTTCCTTTAATTTTGGCATTTGTTTATTTGTTTGTTTATTTTTTTTGTTAAATCCCTTCTTTCAAAGGATGCATTTGTCCGGCAGAAGGCAAGAGAGAATATGATTCATATTCTTTATCATAGGAATTATCTCGGTTTGAGGAAAGGAAAGATATGATCCCTGCTTTCAAATGAAGCATTCGCCAGGAAGAAGACAAAAGAGGATATGGTTCCATCTTTCATTTCAGGGATTTGCTCGTATTAAGACCCTGTTATCCCTTTTTTCGAAGAATACATCAAGCCATTTCAAAGCACTTGGGTTTTCAGCCCAAACAGTTTGAAAACCCCTGGAAACTTTTTTGGCTTCAGTTTGGCGAGGAAGGATCTCCAAAATAAAAACAATTCAAACCATGTAGCTTGATGACTCAATAAAAAATTATGATAATTTAGAATGGCTGTTTAAATGAAGGAACTCAATGCACATACTATGCATCCCGAGAGCCACTACTCTATATGCGCCGTACGTTTTGTTTTAATTTAGAATGCTCAGCAATGAACAGATGCACTTTATTTATACCGCTGATTCTAACCATCATCGGGTCCTCAACCCAAGCAGTCAATCGCCAAAACGAAAACATCTGCAAGCTTCGTACTTTTTGAAATTTATTCTCAACGATTGATGTAATATTTAAATGCATGTACGCTATCACCTTCAAAGCAGCATAATATGATTTTGTGATTCATACATTTTTCGCTGTCTTGGTGATTATGGGACATGCATACTTCCAAGGCGATCAAGCGGATTTATTGACATTTTGATATCTTTTATTGTAGATTGAAGTATAGGTGATAAAATTTGAAAGTTTTTTATCGTTGTATCGTTGCATCAGAATATTGCCACATCCCAATTTTGTATTTGGTGATGGTGATTTTAAGACATGCATACTTCCAAGGCGATCAAGCGCATTTATTGACATTTTGATATCATTTATTGCAGAATAAATCATAGGTGATAAAATAAAACAAATATCGACGTAGCATCTTACAACGAGGAAATTTCCACATCGCAATTATGTATTTTAAGCACTTCTTCAATTATCAACTAAAAGAAATCTCGCTATTTAAAATTTGCCTAGACCGAAGCGGGTTTTGAACCCAGATCTTCTACCTTCCACGCATCTACCGCATAAAGCCACCATTATTAAAGTGGTTGAAAAAAAAACTGAGTAGAACTTTACTTCATACACATATTCATTTCATTTCATTTTTCTAATCTTTCAGAGCTATTTTGTAACCGATTATGATCCAACTATCGAAGACTCATATACAAAGCAATGCGTTATTGATGATGTTCCGGCGAAACTGGACAGTAAGTTTACACAACAATTGTACACTGTTCGAAAAAAAATATTCAACATTTATGACCTTTCCTTTCACCCCAGTCCTGGATACTGCTGGTCAAGAAGAGTTCAGTGCCATGCGGGAACAGTACATGCGCTCCGGTGAAGGATTCCTGTTGGTGTTTGCCGTAACGGACCATGCCAGCTTCGACGAGATGTACAAATTCCACAAGCAAATCTTGCGCGTCAAGGATCGTGACGAATTCCCCATGCTGATGGTTGGAAACAAGTCGGACTTGGACCATCTGCGAGTAGTGTCACTCGAGGAAGCCCAGCAGCTAAGCCGACAACTCAAGATACCGTTTATCGAATGTAGTGCCAAGAATCGAGTGAATGTCGATCAGGCCTTCCATGAACTGGTACGAGTTGTGCGAAAATTCCAACTTTCCGAGAGACCTCTAATCGACGAGAAGGGCAAAAGAAAAGGAGGGAAAAAGAAATGTTGCATCCTGTAAAAAGATGCTTACACTTTTTAGCGCACAATTAAACAATTTTTCGAAAGCACCTAATTTACGTCATTTAGCATGAGTTAATGATGTGCTTATAAACGATTTCATGAATGCTACACAGCCTCTAAAGTGGGTGCGTATGCATTGATTACTGCCGTACTACTATTCATTTTTTAACGTTTCAAATGTGTTTGGACAATACAAACTGTGGCACAGCAACCACGAAATTGAAATACTTTAAACCGCAAATTATTTACAAAATTGGAAACATCTATCCCAACGTGTGCCATATGTTTGCAATAAGTTGATTATGACTACGTAAAAAAATAGAAACATCAAAACGAGCGTGCCTAATTGATATTTAATATCATCGGTTTTACTAAACGATACATACTAAATCAGCCCAGGAAAGAAACGAGACACATCATGTGTAGTTGATCGTAAAGCATTTTAAACCTAGTTTGTCTATTTTTAATCTAGAGCCCAATGTTTACAATTATTTTAACTAACTCCTCAACAAACAAGTGGACAAACAAATATCGTGTCTTCAAGACGTCAAAATCGAAAATAAAATATCAACACCATATTGAAAAAGCAAAACGAGTATATTTACTACTACTTATATGTAAGACTTATACTGTATAGGTAGCTATATGTTGCATTGTGCTTTATCAACGAGAACAGAGTTTTAAGAAATGCCAGATATTTATATATGTTTACACCATTGCGAATAACATAATAACTACCGCCCAACGTAGTAAGGCGTAAGGTTAATAAAAATTATTGAAGTTTTAAATTGGATGCAATGTAATATCAATATTAACCAAAATAACTAGCTTTAAATGTGCTTAAAAGTTATGCAAAATAGAATTAGAAACAACGCGAAAAAAAAAACAAAACAGATACACACAATTTGGAAAAGGTGCTAAATTAATCCGTTCTATTTATTTTCAATAAATGATTCGAACTACTTTTCTGTATGCCGTATATATTTTGCAGTAATCTATTTATAGAAATACATGTATTGACCAACTAAAGATGACAACTAATTACATTATTTCAACAAAAATGTACCGAAATCCTACAGCGGATAAGGGGTTCCGAAAAAAATTACTTCCTACCTACCACACTTAGTTTTTATTTCTGCAGCTCGGCAAAAATCCGCACAGCCGTGCGCCAGCAGAAAGAAAAACTGATATTCCGGCAAAAATGTCATTTATTAGCTGATTTTCGGCAAATTATTTGCTGATTTTCAGCAACTTTGACAGAAATTTCGACAAAAAAGATGTTTCCTGGAGCCCGGCTGTGCGAATCTCGGTAAAAGTTCAACATTTTGCTCAGATGTCTACTGGCACACACCTTGGAACTGTTGGACATCATCCTCGATATTACCGCAACAGCAGCCGAAGGTCTCTTGCACGCATAGTCGACATGGCTGGCGAAGGCCAGCTTGTCGTATCAAAGGAGCTTTGATGCTATCGCGACTTCACCCACATGAATTACTGCATGTTTAACCGACTTTCGGTTGTTGACGATAACCACTTCCGTCTTATGTTGAGCGAGCTCCAGGCCTGCAGCGCTCATCCAATCCGTCACCGTGCTGATCGCGTGTGCTGCGGTCAGTTCTTTCTACCTTGGGAATTGACTTCCCGTAGACCTCCAAGGTTATGTCATCGGCGAAGCCGATCCCAGAAGGGAACTTTAGCTTTAGAACACCGCCATACATAAGGTTGCATAATACCGGGCCCAGCATTGAACCTTGCGGAACTCCTGCGATAATAGGAACGCTTCTCTAACCGGCATATGTCTCGTATAATAGTACACGGTTCTGGAAATAGCTTCCCAAAATCCGGTACAGGCCCAACAGCAGGCTAAGCCGGTGTAACGAGCTTGCGCTTGCGCTGTTGAATGCGTTATTCACATCAAGTGTCACTAACGCACAGTTTCGAATACCTCGCCTTTTCTGTTGGATCGCTATCTCGGCGGTCTTTACCACCGAGTTAATAGCGTCCAACGTGGACTTGCCCTTGCGAAAACCGAACTGATTGCTTGACTGGCCGTCAGCCTGTTGAGGATGATCCTCTCTAGCAACTTGCCCATCGTGTCTATAAGACAGATTGTTCTAGCTTTCTTCGACATGTTCGGGATTCCTATGATTGCTGCCTTGAGAGCGCTGTTCGGAACTCCATCAGGCCCTGGAGCTTTGTTGTTTACCAGGGATTTGGCCACCGCGAGTAACTCTTCGTTCGTCACCGGAGCCGCCACTTCGGCCGCACCCATATTGCCTTGCGGCATAGATGCATCCTGAACAGAACATGAGCCAAGAGCGTGCCTTGGTGTTCTTAGTTTTGAACTCTGAACACAGTTCAATGTGCACTGGGTTGATACGCAAGCAAAAACGATCATGGTAACGAAGGTTCCCTTCATTTGAAACTATGCAAAAACATACAAGCATGCTTGATTTCTATCCGTTAGATGCCCACGTGTTCCATTACTAGACGAAAAATGTGTAGCATGCCGTCGCTTGAATTCGTTTGTCTAGGATACAAGTTACTATGTTAGGTCAGTGCTCTTGAACATTGTGAACGTTTTGAACACGAACACGCGTTCTCGTGCTCAGAATGCATCTCTGCCTTGTGGTGCAGGTGGCCAGGGACTTGTCACTCGGGACGGGAAGAGTACCTCGATAATTCACGCCAACCTATCCGGGGACCGTTCGGGGTTGAAAAGCCCCTTTGATTTTGGCCATCACTATCCTGTAGGTGTCGCCCCACGGACTCGCATTGGCTCTTTTGCATAGGTTGTCCAAACACGATCTTTTACTGCTCTTGATGGCCTTCTTAAAGGCCAGTTTCGCAGCTCGAAACACTTCACGGCAGTCCACTCTTTCATCCTTTGTGCGGGCACGTTGCATCCTTAGTCTACCCGAGTAGCACAACTCTCGCTGATTTGGTTGCAGCAACTCAAATGTGACCAAATTTGATTACATATGAGTTATTGTAGCTTCTTTAGAACATGTGTGCTGCTTGGGTAGCAGTCTGAGGTAGGTTGATCGAAAGGCCGCAATCTCGGCACTCCACCAGTATACCGGGCGTCTTCCATTTCTCGGAAGGGCTTTCCTCGGCATGGTGGCGTCACACGCGCGTGATAGAACAGCTACCAACGCATCCCCGCTTGGACCATCAGTGTTGGTTTTCAGTCTCAGGGCCGTTGTCGAAGTGATTGGTCCTCCATCCACGGACCTTACAGGGATACCCGGACTTCGGATGTTGCAAGCCATAGTTGATCTTAAAGCGAATTGCTAGATGAGC
The DNA here is from genome assembly GCF_024139115.2 of Armigeres subalbatus. Lineage (NCBI taxonomy): Eukaryota > Metazoa > Arthropoda > Insecta > Diptera > Culicidae > Armigeres > Armigeres subalbatus. The sequence continues at coordinate 180,521,235 of NC_085141.1, read as the reverse complement.
ACTATGGATGTAACCCTCGTCTACCCTCCAGTCCAAGACTGGTGCCAGACCAGGAATGACAAACGTTACGTCAATCGATGACTCGACCCCGTTCCTTCTGAAAGTGCTAGCGGAACCATCATTGACTCGCACTGCGTCGAGCTTCGCTAACGTCTCTGATAACGCTTGACCCCTTTGATTGGTGCAACGGCTGCCCCACTCTACTGCAAGCGTTAAAATCTCCTGCTATGACGACCGGCATATGACCCACTAGGTCGGCCGATAGCCTATCGATCATCTGGTTAATCTATTCTAATGGCCACCTTGGTGGGGCATAGCAGCTACACCATTGATCTCGACTATCGCGACCGAGGGTACCGCCCCGTCGTGCAAATAGCCGCCATCCTAGACCAGACCGCCACCCAATTGCCGTAATCGACAGGGACGTTGTACGGGTCGGACAGGAGGGCGACATCGGTCCTCGACTCCGAGACCTACTGCCACAGCAGCTGCTGAGTAGTTGCACAGTGGTTAAGATTCAACTTTGTTACTTGCACGGCTTCTTCTTATTTGTCCCTCCGATGGGACACGAAGATCCACCCATAACGTGGTTACCAGCTTGCTTTTTGCTGGCGCAGATGAGGCACTTTGGTGCCTTATCGCATTCCTGCGCCTTGTGCCCTTCCTCACCACAACGACATCACAGGCTGCTACAGTCGTAGGACATGTGCCCCAACTCTAAGCACCGATAGCACCTGTCCACTGAAAGCGGATGGAGTTTGTCACTGGGCCAACCGATCTTCAACTTCCCTCGCTCCATTACCTTTTTTGGCTTTCGCAACAGGTAACCTAAGATAGGCTACCTGCGTGCCTAAGGGACCGCCTTTCAGGCGTACATAAGTCTTCTCGACCTCTGTACCACACTGGTCTCTGACGGCAGAGACGACGACGTCCGCGTTCGTAACCGCATCCAGTTGCTTGCACTGGAGGGTCACTTCCGCCCCCAACGACCTCACCTCGGCGTCGTCACCCAAGACCTCTTGGACCAGCTTCCTGTAGTTAGTCCCAATAGTCTGCGCTCCGCGTTTCAGAACCAAGATCATGTTCCCGGTCTTGGTGCGTCTGACGCTTCGCATGTCTTGACCCAGCGACGAAGGCTTTTTGTCTGCCCCCGTATCAATTTAAGGACTTTAGCGTACTTTTGCTTATCAGTTTTCATCAACAAGGCCTCGCCTCTGTCTTTAGTTTTCTTTCCGGGTTGAGACGCGCTTCGACCTACTAACCAGCTGCCAGGGATTTTCGGTCCCTTGTGCCGATGGCACAGGCCGGCTGGTACCGTTTTGCGGCCCGGTGACTTTTTGGGCCGAGTAGTCACCTTCTTGGGTCCACGCCCTTCGGGCTCCTCAGCAACCGATCTGCTCCGTCCAGACGACGTTTGGCCTTTATGGTCTTCGTTTGGCTTTGCTCTGAGCGCCTTGGCCGGATTGCTGCCTGAGCCGTTTTGGGTTAGGCGCAGTCTTTTTTTCATTGGCGTCAGGGCGAATTCAATCGCCTCTTGGGCCATAGTCGCTCCTCCAAGGAAGGAGAAGACATCATTTTGGGCACCTTTGTCGGCCGTCTTTATCCCACCACCCGCCTGATAAACGCATCCTGTTAGTTCTTGTCTTGCGACAGCCTGGCGGAGCATCCGAAGGTTATGTTTCGGTTCCTTACTGATGTTCTGCCTTGCGCTCGCGAACTCGATGATATCATCGAGTTGCTCGGCGACCACCCGCATCCCGGGTGGCGTGTCGATAGGGCTATACTCCATCACTGCTGGAGAGACTCCGGTGCTGCTAGTTGCAGTCTCCGTTACTCCGCTCTCCGCCTCCCTGGGAGGAGACCTCACCAAACCCCCTTAGCAAAGGCGTTTACCACCTCCATGCCTAACGCATCGTCAAAAGAATTATTTTTAGCTTCACTCATTGTATTTGGGTCCCCCTTGTGGCTGCCGTCGAATCCTACTGGAGTAGTCGCCTTTAATGATCCCATGGTTATCTTTGCATGTCTTACAGCAAGAATTGACACTTACGTGTTTAGGGCCAGATCAGCGCAAGTCAGGAAAGGACATCTTAGCCTACCAGTAGGCAAAGCTTGGTGGCAGGATTGTACAGCGTGCTACAAGACCTGTCACGGTTTTAGGGGACGGAAGACAGCCTAGCCATTAGCCCACTCGCCGTTTCGAGTCAGTGTCACCCGACTCTACTAAGAGAGTAGAATGTCAGACTGCTAGCCCTCGCTTTCACAATATTACGATATCCAAGACAAGGTCCGTTAACACGCGGCCAGAATGCCATAATGAGGATCCCACAGGTATTGATCCTGATGTGCCAATTGGCACTCTCTGGGCTCCTGTGCGCTTTGAGCGGCACACGGTCGATGTAGCACAAAAAGGTTCTGGTCCCACAAAATTCTGGGATGACCCAAGCCTTACCAATTTATTGGCTCTTTCGTTTCCATCAATGTCGCAATGACCCCAATATACATTGACTCTATTACGACAAGACAATTTTTGGAGTACCTGAATACACTCCCAAACAGTTTTAGATGTGCATGTTGCCGACTTCAGAACATTAAAAGCTGCTTGACTGTTGAACATTATGCAAATATTTGAATGTCTATAGTTTCTGCGTAAGTAAGCATATTTAGGTGCATTTTAGTATTTCTGCTTGGAATACAGTTGGCCATGATCCCATAGGAATTGATGTCTTTTCCTGGACAAGTTACTCCTGCTCAAAGTCCATTGTTCATTCCTGAATCATCCTTATAAAAAAATAATCGAGCCTACACGGAGGTCTGGCCATCCCTGTTGCCAAGAATGACCTGGTTCGAATACTGCAAGCTTTCGAGTGAAGTTGTATTATTTTTTCATCCAATCTTCTTTGTTCGACAATAATTCGCATTTGTCCAGAATAAAGCACATGGAAATTTAGTTCCTTCTTCACATATGTACCTAGATTTTTTTTTCTTTATTTCTGTGAAATTATGGAAAAAATGCAAAATGATTGCTAACTTCTATCTCTATCGCATAATTGAAATACTAGTTCAAGCCAGCAAATCTAAGTGTTAGCGATGCAGTTTTACCATATACGAGTGCAACATTGTTTCAAAGACCTTACAGTTAATAACTGGCTAAGCACTTATTAAACAGTCAATTACAAGTCGACCCGGCACTGACCCAGTCAGCACATTGATAGTACAAGCAGATATCTTTCAACTGTTGAATAAGGCTAAGACATATGCAAATCCAAGCTATTCAGTATTACATTTCAGTAGATAACACCTTCTGGCGAATAATTTTAAAAACATTTCAATTGTAAACAGTTATTTCAGATGAGCTTTTATGGCAAGAAGAAAGCTTTTCAGACCATAGAAACTGGTTCAGTTTATTCGATTGATTATCCAGTCTTCTCCAATCCAACTGGCACAAGCCACGCTGCCACTCAATTCTCTATTCAGTTTCTCTCCCACTGTTGGCGAAGCTCACGTTCAATGCAGATGGTAACCGGTGTTATAAGAGCCTTTCGATAGCATAGATTGTTCGCGAGTTTTGTTTTGATCCCACGTTATTACTCGCCACAATTCCAGAGCACAACTCGTTGGCGCTCACGTTCCCACTACGGCGCGATGACGACGACGGCCACGACAATGGGCTCGGCATTCGCACAGTCGTAGTAGAGCTCTTGCTCAAATTCAGACCTTAAAGACATGAGCAGTGAATGGTACCTCTACCACCTCTAGTGCCAACAACAGTTTCTCTTTCACTTTCATTATTAGCTTGAAATGTCAGCTGTGCAATGATTAGGTGCAAGAACAGATCGATTAATTGATTCATTCAACGGATAAATTGTTTAAGGAATATGTGAGTTTAATTATAGAAAGGAGCTTCGTTGTGCAGTAGAAGGAATTGAATACGGAATTGTGTATCAGGGAAGGAAGAGAGCTTGGAGCAGTGTGATAGCTAAATCTACTTTCACAACAGACCACGCAGTGTAGCTGCGACAATACATCGAAATATCCGCATCTAGAAAGGCATTGCAGCGGAGCATATAAAACCGACCACAGAATGGGTCTCATAGTTAAAATATTACGTAATATGAAAATACCCCGCTGGTCCACCCTCCTCCCGGTATTGATTTATCTGATTTTTATTACCTGTATATTGATGGTCGCATTTCCTGCCAAATCGAGCAACATAACGACGGAGCAGAAGAGAGGAAATGGAGATGCAGAAGAGAATGGCGCCGATTCAAATTCTGTGATATACAACGTGGACAAGAATGCCATGCAACAACTAACTAACGCTTTCAACAAGTACGTATATGCAATGAGTGACAAACAAATTGATTTAAAGATTTATTGATTTTTGATTTGTTGACTACGATCGGTTTCTGTGTTTGAATCCGGTACTACAAGTGTCAAACCGATATTGGCGATGAAACCAAATATGCACTACAACATGATACATAAACTATAGCCAATTGAAGCGTATTGAAGCATAATTTGGTAAAATAATTTAAATGGCTACAGTGCCATTAGCGTTCTACTATGTGGTTCTACTACTTATGCTTCTACTGTTTGAATGTTGAAACGAGAACAGGATACTGATTGAATATACAACAAAGCAACATGAATAATGCTTTATATTCAATACCCCGGCTATTCGCCTACCTACTTTTTGAATTGATCTTGATAGTCTGCTTTGTAAATGTGCGTCTTCCTGAGCGTCTGAGCTTCGGAAAACTTCGTTCAGTTGGTTCTTGGATATTAAACATTATCCAAAAACATGGTGCTTTGTTGTATATTCACTCAATATCCTGTTGACGTTTCAACTTCGATCGTTTTAGAAATGAATCATTTGTTTGAGAAACTACATAAGTCCATTTTACACAATTTCGAGAAAACAAGAAAAAACTGTTTTTGAACAAATTGGCAACGAACCTTTCGATTTCTTCGATACAGATCAATAGTTTTTGGCAAAACTCAACACCCTGAGGCACTTCCAGTGCAAAAACTGTAAGCAGTACTCCATAATTGCTCTTCAAAGTGCGTGGACATATGTAGTTTCTCAAACAAACGAAAAAAAACATTTTTTTTCGTATTTTTTGCCAGAATACGTATTAGTGGAAGAGGATTCAGAATATATAAAAATCTCATTTTGGCCCAAAATGATACATATGCAGTTTCTCAAACAAACGGTTCAAATGCAATGTTCTACTTGTAGGACACGATATCAAGAAAAAGAAAATGAGACCGGTTCGGTTTTATTAAGCACACAATATTTATTTGGCCCCGCTACACTCTCACACAAAGTCGATTAGCATTGTAAACCGGAATACATCAGAATAACCACTTTTGTTCCCAAAAACACTATACTTATTATTATTGTTCCAGGGCCGATACCAATAAAGACAAACATTTGAACCTGCAAGAGCTTGCCAAATACATTAACTTTAAAATAAGGGACCACATAGACGATGCCATCCGTACAAATCCAACCACTTTCGTTGAAATCGATCAAAAACCACGCGACGGACTAGTCAGCTGGGACGAGTACCAATCCCATTCACTCCGGGAAAAAGGAATAGCCGAAAGTTATATGAAGAAAAGCCTTTTCGACACCCTGGATCGGAAGGTAAGAGAATCCATCGCCAGGGACAAAGCCCTCTGGATGGAAGCAGCGCGAACCGATCCGATGAGTCTCACACTGGATGAGTTCCTTTCATTCCGGCACCCCGAATCCAGCACGGTTAACCTGCTTAACCTGGTGGACGACATTCTGCGGCAGTTCGATATTGACGGAGACGATAAACTGACCGTTGCCGAATTCTCCGACGTCCTTCCCAATGGGGTGGCAGATCCTAGCAGTAAGAAGATAATCCTTTCGCAAACAGAGAAAGAACGCAAGGAGGAATTCACAAAAATAATCGACAAAAACAAGGACGGCAAGGCTGATCGAGGGGAGCTGCTATCCTATGTGGATCCACGCCACCCCAGATATGCCATCCAAGAAGCGTCGGCGTTGTTCACGCTTGCGGATAAGAACGGTGATCGTAAACTGACGCTTCATGAGGTAAAGTAGTGGATTGTGTGAGCAATACGATATTAATGGAAAGTTTGAAAACTCAAAGTGCATTTACTTAACGTACGAAAGACATCATTTGTAATAACATTGGATAAGGTTTAACCCTTTCGGCTATCCGATGTGACTGTCTTATTGTCTAAACTACCCAGCCTCTATATAGCAAAGTCAATTCTTTGCGTTCGTATCGTGCACGATATATGCATTCACACACGCGCTATTGTGAACATACAAAACAATCGGAAACGAGCAATGAATGCCGTTGTCTATTGTTTGGTGAGGTCTCCCTTAAACGACCTTGTGGCGATGATTCAAGACAAAAATATTTAACAATCATAGTTAGCAATTAGCGGAATTGTCAGGGGGTTTTTGCCGACCGAATTTTATGAAATTTGGCCACAATATTCTTTGATATGCAAAGAATGTTTGGGCCAAATTTGAGCATAATCAGTCATAAAAACCCCCTGCCAATAATAGAACAAAACCTGCCAAAGCCGTCATTACCCCTATTGCAAATCGAGTTTTTGAACTTTGTAAAATGCTTGTAGGTGGGATTGCTTAATAAGTAGCCGTTAAGTAAGCAAATAGGTTTAAGTATTAATACATTTTTTTACTATTTCAGATCATTGCAAAATCATCGATATTTATTTCGTCTAAAATGATCAATACTGCTGACAGTTTCCATGATGAATTTTAATCTAAGTGATATGTAGAAACCGAATGTGATAGACAGATATGTTGCAAAAGCGTTGTACATGGCAATACTACAGTAAATAATAAAGTGTGTAGAGCACAAACTTTCAATTATGATCTGATTTATTAATTATGTAGGAATGTATTGGTTTAAATTACTGGTCTATTTGTGAATCATTCCCGTCCGTAAAGTTTATTGTTTATCCAAAGATAACAGTATTCCAATCGAATTGCTAAAAGAGCGTCAGGATAATAACCAGTAGCGAACCAGGAAGATGCCTTAGACTTCGTGGTAATGGTAGGCAGAGGACCTGAGGCGATAACGTTAAGGGTGACATGAATCGATTGGCCCAGGAAAGAGTCCAATGAGGAAGGAAACTCCATTTGACGTAGACTCACCGAAGAGGAGCTCTAGTTCATAAAGTATGAGGTTAATCTAGACCAACATTTAAAAAGGGCGTAACAACCTGAAGTTATTCTTCCCGGTTTCTCGTCTACATACATAACTGTATACATAGACAAAGAACTGGAAGACATAAATGTTGGCTGTTGCTCCCTTTTCAAATGTTGGTCTACAAATATCATGTTTTAATAGATTAACAGAACTGAACCGGATGAACCTTCATCAGTCCTGAAATTAAAAGCCAACGAATTCCTTGGAGACAGGTCTTAGGGTCTATTTGCGTAATCAATTATCGGTTAGCCACAAAACAGATAAGCATCATAGAACAAACATCAAGTTTCAAAGTGAACTCTTTGTGTATCAACAATCTATGAGCAGCACTACCGTATATACATGGTGAAAGAAAGAAAAAGCGAAGCATGCGCTGCTGGTCTGTCTTCTGCTCGTTGTTCAGCAAAGCTAGACTTCCACCGTTAGGTTCGCTAGCCTGTATGTTATACTAGTCGACATGACAGACGTTGTCCTGCATAGTAGAAAAAATGCGCGTTGTGCGAAATTTACATACGAATTAGTTTTAGTTTTTCACGATTTTCTCAGCTTTACGCGTAATTTTTGCATAATGAAATACCATATAAGGCTCGATGCCCACGTAGCGTCATTTCAACGCAGAGTGCACGTGGCGTCAAAAAGACGCAGGTGTGCACCGGGAAAAAGCGGTAACGCAGCGTCACCACGCCGATGCACACCAGCGTTATTTTAACACTGCGTGCACGTGGCGTTGAAAAACCGCTACGTGGGCATCGGCCCTAAGCCCGTCGGAAACGACAACGGACATATTTGCTGAAGGAATGGAGAAAATCCATCCAGTCGTTTTCGAGTTATTATGCGGATACGAACACAGACCATTTCATTTTTATTATATAGAGAAGAAGATAGATAGATAAGAAAGGGTTAGCTCGTATTAAAAATAGTAATGTTCTGAGCAGAGTTCGTACATTTTGTTTCGATGAGATGAAATCAAGCGATTTTCGGGTCGAAGGAGATTCTTTTTTCGTAGTTTTTGATGAAAAACATCTTTCACTCAGGGCAGATTTTTGACACCCTGGTGGTAAATCAGGTGAGTCAGAAGTAAAAATGTTATTCAATATGGGCTCCAGTATGCTGCCTTGGGGAACACCAGCTCTTACGGGTAATCTATCCGATTTCGAATTCCGATAGTTTATCTGCAGTGAGATAAATAATTTTGGATCAGTTTAATAATGTACAGAAGAAAATGAAAATTCATCAATTTTACAATCAAATCTTCATGCCAAACACTGTCAAATGATTTCTCGATATCAAGAAGAGCAACTCCAGTCGAATATCCTTCAGATTTATTGAGTCGAATTGAATTCGTAACTCTTAATAACTGATGAGTGGTTGAATGCCCATGGCGAAAACTAAATTGCTCATCAGCAAAAATAGAATTGTCACTAATAAGAACCATCATTTCATTTAAAATAATCTTTTCAAGCAGTTTGCTTTCTTCAATAAGATTAGGTGATAACTAGGTGCCTCACCTGAATTTGTCCGGCTTCAAAATTTGAACAACTTTGGCGTTTTTTCATTTATCTGGAAAGTATACCAATTAAAAACATTTGTTCAGTGGCGTCGCGTAACCTCACTTTTTACCTGTGCACTGACCCAAAAAGTGAAAATTTTGATATTTTGACAGCGCAAATGGAAAAGAAAATTATCAGAGTCGTTTATACTAATCAGAATCTAGTTATTCTAGGCATTTCCGCACACCAATTCCTCAAATTTAAACTCAGTGCACGGGTAGATTGAGGTTAGGGAAACGCCACTGCATTTGTTAAATAAATTCTAAAAAGCTAAAAATAATTTTCTTAAAATAAATTACCTTTTTGGTGAAAGCTCTCAGGAAGTTTTATACCACAAAATACCATCATCACCCGGCGCTTTCATATTTTTAAATTTTCTAGTAATAGATCTCACTTCATCCAAATTAGTTCCCAACGAAGGTCCAAGAACATTGTCTTGATTGAGAATATCTTCAAAGCTCCGTGTAACCTGATCCTCAATTGGACTATTGAGACCTAGACTCAAATTATGGACACTCTCGAACTGCTGAGCAAGCCTTTGAACCTTTTCGCCATTTGTTTTTTTTTTTTTTAACTAATTTTGTTTGCTAATTATCTAATACATGCATTCATCACTTAGACTAGGTGTTCCGTGTTTTCTTAACACTATCATCCTTATTTGCTATGTTATATTTTTAGTTATTTTTAATACATTTCAATTGCCTCTGGCAGTTAGAATTCTTCCTCTGGTTGAATTGAACCATATAGGAATTACAATGTTTTCAACTTAAACTAATCTTAACCTATTTTATACTAAGGGTACAAGGAGTTAATCGTTGCAATAGAAGATTGCAACGATTTTTGCCTAAAATTGGAAATTATTTTGTTGGACATTTGTTGCAATGTCTCAATATTAGAAATTCTATGAAGTTCATTGGTACTATACCACGGAGGCAACTTCAGAATCATTTTCAGAATTTTATTTTGAATCCTCTGAAGTGCCTTCTTTCTGGTATTGCAGCAACTAGTTGGCAATATATTGGCACAGCATACAACATAGCAGGTCTAAAAATTTGTTTGTAAATCAAAAGTTTGTTCTTAAGACAAAGTTTTGATTTTCTGTTTATAAGTGGATATAGACACTTAATATATTTGTTACATTTGGCTTGAAGGCCTTCAATGTGATTTTTAAAAGTTAATTTTTGATCTAGCAGAGGTCCTAAATATTTAGCTTCGCTAGACCAATTAATTAGAACCCCATTCATAGTGACAATATGTCTGCTAGAAGGTTTCAAATAAGAAGCTCTCGGCTTATGTGGGAAAATTTTAAGCTGAGTTTTGGAAGCATTCGGGGAAATTTTCCATTTTTGCAAGTAAGTGAAGAAAATATCCAAACTTTTTTGCAATCCACTACAAATGACACAAGGGCTACGCCCTTTGGCTGAGAGACCTGTGTCATCTGCAAACAAAGATTTTTGACACCCTGGTGGTAAATCAGGTAAGTCAGAAGTAAAAATATTATACAAAATGGGCCCCAGTATGCTGCCTTGGGGAACACCAGCTCTTACAGGTAATCTATCAGATTTAGAATTCTGGTAGTTTACCTGCAGTGAGCGATCTGATAAATAATTTTGGATCAGTTTAATGATGTACAGAGGAAAATTAAAATTCATCAATTTTACAATCAAACCTTCATGCCAAACACTGTCAAATGCTTTCTCTATATCAAGAAGAGCAACTCCAGTCGAATCTCCTTCAGATTTGTTGAGCCGAATTAAGTTCGTAACTCTTAATAATTGATGAGTGGTTGAATGCCCATGGCGAAAACCAAATTGCTCATCAGCAAAAATAGAATTGTCATTAATATGAACCATCATTCTATTTAAAATAATCTTTTCAAACAGTTTGCTTATTGAAGAAAGCAAACTGATTAAGGATAACTAGAAGCCTCAGCTGGATTTTTGTCCGGCATCAAAATTGGAACAACTTTGGCGTTTTTCCATTTATCTGGGAAGTAGGGGTAACGGCTCAAACCTTGGCCCATTATGCTACAGTTGAGCACATTTATCGTTATAAATCTTCATATATTGCATTTCCAACCAGAATTATGACACCAGCCAGCTTGCTTACATTTGGTTTTGACGCCAAATAGCAAAAAACGACGATGAATCTCCACAGTATCCCATTTAAACCAGCGAAAGTCTCGAGAGAAATGGACAAAAGTTCGGCATCCTTGTCCCTATCAGGTGGATAATTTTTCAGCTCACTTGGGACGAGTGAGTGTTGATTTCGAACATACGAGAGATAAAGATGGGTTGCTGTTTATAGTACCAGTCATTTTGCTTGCGTTAAATAAAGGCAGCATGCAAACAAATAGAGAGAATCAAATCAGCGTGAATTCTAATTGGTTGCATGTAAAATACTACCACACTGACTGTGAGGGTGCGTTTCAGATGCCCCCAATAGACCTGTGCAGGAGTTCATCAAATTCACTCACCTGATGGATTTTGACATTTGAGCGTCTTCTCGAACAAAAGTTCATTTTGCGTTCATTATGCGACCCGCTCAAACGTCATAATTTCTTGGGGGAGTTCATTTTGCGTTAGTCTATAGCACGCTTACCAAGGACATGCTAACGAAAATACTATTATATGAATAATTTATTTCCCAAATATTTACCATATTTGCAAGTGTAGAAGTTTAAAAAAATGAAAACTGTATTAAAAACTGCACTTGCAAAAGGCTACATGTTCTAACCCTCATGTTGTACCTTCAAACAAATTGCATACGTTAATTATTGGCTGCCGCATAATTTTGAGATTTACTGCTAGTTGAAACCATGGCAGTTGTGTTGCTCTCGCTCTTGCGATACTCTCAAAGAAACTTTTTTCCAAAACGTAAACAACGCTTTAGGTGGGGATGATGCATAACGCACTACTAAAGAAAGCCAATTGTAAAACTTATTCTAGGAAATTCCTTGCTTTGTACTGTGCATAAACAGTTATAACTGTGAAAACTACCTGATATTATTACACAATTATTTATAAATAAAATTATTGGATGCTTGTTTTTAACTCTGCCTGCATTGAAGTTTTATGATTGGTACGTGCGTTTGATTCCACTCCTCTCTATATCGATCAGCTGTTGTGAATCCTCTCAAAACTCTCACGTGTTTCGACTGCCCGAGTTGAAAGAATACTTTTTCGGTATCATTTTACAGATCAAAATACTTTTTGCAAGCAATAGTAAATCTAAATTATGATGAAGGTATTTGTCAAATAATTTGACTTGAAATTATTCACATGAAATGACGTTGAAAGTTTATCTAATGAAACATACGATCCATTGTATCTTTCCATTATTAAATGAGAAAATGTTTGTAGGATTCGTGCAAAAGATGATAAAACTAAATATTCTTACACTGATTGAATCATTTATTTGCGAAATTATGAAGAAAATGATGTATCGAACCACGAAAGGTTGATGCTTGAATCGTGTTTGGAAGCCGTAAGGTAGGCAATTATTTTTGGTATGTTCTGCGAATGAAAGCGATTATATCGTGATTCGAGAAAAGCATCATGAGGGCCCATTTACAAACTACATGATGTTTCAGGTTGTGGGAGGGTACTTGTCTGAGCGTTAAGGACATTATAAATTTCAGAATCCTACCATACATGAAGCATTACTAGAGGCTTGGTGTGGTTTGAGTTTAGCGTTATGTAATTTGCGAATGAAACTCAACCGCTGAGTGGATTAACCTGTTTTAACAAAAATTCTTAGCAACCTAATCGCAAGCATCGGATATTCTATCTGCAGCTTTCGGTTATTTTCTCCAGTACGGGTTATTGGTGAGAATGTTTTGATTTTAGAGTTTCACCTATACTAACGTAGTGCTACAAATCGATAGCACATGCCACCATTTGGCTATGGGTGCCCCCAGTATTATCCAAAAAAGTTTTGTTTAATTATGTCGCTATACTAATGGAAATTGTGAAATAAAAATGATAGCTGACATAGTGTGGTTGTTATCCATTCATCTGGTGTGCGAAAGCAGGTATGTTCATTCAGAAAACTCTTTTATTGGGCAAAAGAAAAACTCTAGTACAGCCAGCCTGCATAAGTCAACGAAACATGGCTGCTAAAAAACCGAGTCAAAGTGATTTTTCACGCAAGATAAATGCTTGTAATAGTTTGAGAAGTGTATAAATCTAGAGTTATGAAGCAGATATATGTTTGATACACTTTTCTATAGAAGCAGTGGTTAATATCTCCCTACAAATCGATGTATCATCGCTAAAATATTGATTAATTTACGTGATGAGCCAATGTTACATCCAGGGCCAACATTACCGCCGGTTACCCTATGCCAATTGAAAACATTTCTCGGGTACTAATTCAAAAGGACGTATGTGATTTCGTAAACAAAGATTCAAACGTCGATTAGTCCGATCTGATGGCACTCCCACGCAAACCAACACCACCAACAGGTAGCCAAAGCCTACCCTATCTGTCTATGGTGATGGTCTGCAAGGGAGGGCTATCAGATCGGACTTATCGACGTTTGAACCTTTGTTTACAAAACCACATACGTCCTTTTGAATAAGTACCCGAGATTTGTTAAATAAATTAACCAAAAAGGATAAAGAGCTCTCAGGAAGTTTTTTGATAAGTATGTAGAAAATACCATCATCATCCGGGGCTTTCATACTTTTAAATTTTTTAGTAATAGATCTCACTTCATCCAAATTAGTTCCCAACGAAGGGTCAAAAACATTATCTTGGTTGAGAATGTCTTCGAAGCTCCGTGTAACCTGATCCTCAATTGGACTAGTGAGACGTGGACTAAAATTATGGGCACTCTCGAACTGCTGAGCAAGTTTGAGCCTTTTCGCCATTTGTTAATAAAATTTTATTTCCCTCTTTAAGCCCTGGAATTGGCTTTTGAGGTTTTTTAAGAATTTTCGTTAATTTCCAAAAGAGTTTCGAACTGGGATCCAACTTCGAGACATTATTCTCAAAGTTGGTATTTCTCAGAATAGCGAAACGTTTTTTAATTTCATTTTGCAAATCTCGCCAAATAACTTTCAACGCGGGATCGCGAGTTCTTTGGTATTGCCTTCGCCTCACATTTTTAAGACGGATCAGTAGCTGAAGATCGTCGTCAATAATAATGGAGTTGAATTTAATTTCACATTTAGGAATTGCAATGCCTCTGGTTTCGACAATTAAATTTGTCAAAGATACGAGCGCATTGTCAATATCACTTTTGGTATCCAAAGGAATATTAACATCAAAATTCCTTTCGATAGGGTAAAACGACCTATTATGGAGGGCTTAAGCGCCGCATAGAAACAAAATTGATTTCGAAAATTCTTTAAAAATTACTGTTTATCTTTTTTCATATTGCAGTAGTCGAATAGGATGCTGGTTAACTCTAGTTTCGTAAATATTACGTCAATTGTGCTAAACTTATGTTGTTTTGATTTTATCACAATAAAAACAAAATACCACAATAATAGGACGCTGTTGCCTATTGTTGCGGTATTTTTTGAAGGTCAGTCCTATTGTTGTGGTATTGCCTGTATTTCTTATGGAGAGCGATACCACAACAATAGGACCTTAGCACTACCGCAATAATAGGCTCAAAGGAAGCATTTTTTTAATGGAAAACGTTGATTTTATATCATTTTGAACGGAATTTTGTCAAAAAAAAGGTGTTCTAGAGGTTGATTCCATGAGTTCTAGCGGATCCATAATTGTTTTTAATGGTATTATATCCAGGATGGACTATTTAAACACTACCACAACATTAGGACATACCACAACGATAGGACGTTTTACCCTATATGTTTTATATAAATCCCAATCAGCTCTATGATAATTAAAAGTAGAGCTGATTGGATTATAAATGGCTTCTTGTGAGATTTCAAATGTCACAGGAAGGTGATCAGTGTCAAAGTCAGCATGAGTTACCAATTGGCCACACAGCTGACTTGAATCCGTTAAAACTAAATCAATTGTAGAAGGATTTCGACTGTAAGAAAAACAAGTAGGGCCATTGGGATATTGAATAGTATAATATCCCGCAGAGCAATCTTCAAATAAAATTTTGCCATTGGAATTGCTTTGAGCATTATTCCATGAACGGTGTTTGGCATTGAAGTCACCAATTACGAAGAATTTTGATTTGTTGCGAGTCAGAATTTGAAGATAAGCTTTCAACAAATTCTTTTGCTGCCCATTGCATTGAAAAGGCAAATAGGCTGCAATGAAGGAAAATTGACCAAAATTTGTTTCAACAGAAACTCCCAAGGTTTCAAAAACTTTGGTTTCAAACGAAGAAAATAATTTATGTTTGATACGTCTATTGATGACAATGGCGACCCCACCACAGGCGCTGTCAAGACGATCATTTCTGTAGATAAAATAATTTGGATCTCTTTTAATGGAGAGTCCGGGCTTTAAATAAGTTTCTGTTTTAATGGCAATATGCACATTATGAACTGTTAGGAAGTTGAATAATTCATCTTCCTTACCCTTTAGAAAGCGGGCATTCCAATTTAGAACTTTCACAAAATTATTTGGATCCATTAAAACGGAGTCCGATAACATTTTTTGTGTGTACTTTATACCTACCTGAACAGCTTCAGGTATGGTATTTGCTTTGAACATTGCATCAATCATGTAATGCAATTGTTTAGTTAAAAAAATCAAAATCGGAAGCAGACATGCTACCTGAATCGGCAACATGACCGTTATTTTCCGTTGGGACATGGGTATAAACCTCATTTTGAGAAGAGAAATTTTGTCTACCAGCAGCGATGTTTGCATACGTGGGTACATTGGAAAAATTTGAATTTACTGAAGTACTTGCTACCCGTTGAGGAGCAGCAAAATTTGTTCGTGGATTGTGGTAGGTATTTTTTTTTTTTTTACAAGGGAGAATGCATTTACACACTAACCCAGTACACGTGCATTGTAGTTGCCAAACTACCACACGGAAGTGTACTGGAGTGTCGGACTCGACCATACCGGTAATACCGACTAAACTCCCTTGGGCTCCACCATCGTTTCCTCCAGGAACTACCTCGCAGTACTACTTCTGGGGGGATGGCAGTACTAAGCGTACTCGCTCATCATCGCTCACACAGGCACTCGTCCCACGCGAGACTGACTCGCACCCCATTCACTCCATTTGAGTCTTACTTGGATGCTCTCCCGGACGCTCCGCTGCCATGCCTCGAGGTGTCAATAGCGGTAACTGCCTGGGCCTACAGATATTGCGCTACGACACTCTGCCTCAGCACGAGCAGATCAATCACACCACTGCCGAAGCAGACCATACGCTACCCTGCCGAAGCAGGGACACTCCCCATGCACCACATGTGCACAACTGTAGGTGTGTGGGTACAACCCACTGCTACCCTGCCGCCGAAGCAGCTTCTCCAAAGACCATTCGCTCCATGTGACCCTTTTCAGGTGCTCACTCTAACACTCCACTGCAATGCCTCGAGGTGTCGATGGGATACCTCGACTCCTGCCTCAGCATGTGCAGTCCATACTCAGACTTCTGCTGCGCTTTGAGGTGACAATAGCGGCGGAGACACGCTATGACACTCCTGCCTCAGCACAACCAGATCACTCACTCCCTGCCGAAGCAGCTCACGCGCTACCCTACCGAAGTAGGTACACTCCACAACTTATTCTAACACTCCACTGCCATGCCTCGAGGTGTCGATAGCGGTATGTGGGGACTAATCAACGATACTACGCTGCGACACTCTTACCTTAGCATGTGCAGTCCATACTCAGACTTCTGCTGCGCTTCGAGGCTGCCATAGCGGCGGCGACTCGCTATGACACTCCTGCCTCAGCACAAACAGATCACTCACTCCCTGCCGAAGCAGCTCACGCACTACCCTACCGAAGTAGGGACACTCCACATGCCAGTTGGCACTCCCTCCCTGGGCTTGTGCTTTTGAAGCGGCACACAGTCGCTTTGATAGAGTCCGCTTACGGGCACTTGTGGTTTTTTGGGAGGGATTTTAGCAGAGCCCACTGCTAAATCCCACCACGCCCTAGGCAGTTCTCCCTGACTCGCAGACAGCTGGGGAGGGTCGTCAAGCCCTATGGACATCATGCTGTTCCTGCTGTCCCTGCTGCCCCAAGAATTGTGGTGGGTATGAATTGCTCGACCGGTAACCGGTTTCGAAATTTGAGCGTTTGAAAAATTTGTAGTGGTCGAATCTGGGATCCGATTGGAATTTCCGTCATCAATTTTGCACGGGAATTCAAAACTTTTGCGTGAAGGGCATTCCCAGAAATTGGATTTATGATTGCCCCCACAATTTGCGCACTTAAATTTATTGGATTCTTCTCTCACAGGACATGCGTCCTTGGCGTGAGAGGTTCCACCACAAATCATGCATTTAGCATCCATGTGACAATGTTTGGTTCCATGACCCCACTTTTGGCACTTACGGCACTGGGTGGGGTTTTGGAAATTTCCCCCAGGCCTGCGGAAATGTTCCCATGTAACACGGACATGGGACATAATACAGGCCTTTTCCAAACTTTTCATATTATTTAGTTCACTTTTGTTAAAATGAACTAAATAAAATTCTTGAGAAATCTGGGAAGTACCAGAGTGGGATTTCTTTTTCATCTTAATTACTTGGACTGGTGAAAATCCAAGTAATTGAGAAATTTCAATTTTAATCTCATTCAGTGATTTGTCATCACTGGGGAGACCTTTCAAGACGACTTTGAACAATCGCTCAGTTTTGTCGTCGTATGTGAAGAATTTATGGCGCTTCTCAGTTAAATACTGTAGAAGACGTTTGCGATCGTCAAAGGATCCCGGCAAAACGCGGCAGTCACCCTTCCTAGCAATCTGAAATGAAACCTTGATCCCCTGAAGGTTACTCAAAATCTCATTCCGGAAGCCAGAAAACTCGGCAACATATACCACAATTGGCGGAATCCTTTGTTTCTTCGCATGAATCGAATCACCTGGGCTAAAGGTAGATTCGATTTGCTCAATTTCATCATTAATCAAATCGAACTGATTGCTCAGTTCGATAGGAGAAGAAACAATGTCAACATTAGATTTAGAAAGAATATCTGAAGTCTCCAGCTTCCTTCTATTTTTTCCGCGCTTAGGCAGGACGGTCTTGAAACCTTGTTTCTTTGAAGGAAGTTGAGAATCCAGAGACTCCCCCTTCCTCTTGTTTTTATTAATGCTCATGGCTGAGCGTGGAGACGTGACCTTCTAAGAGGTTTTTTCCCAGAACGGTGTCCCTGCAGGATTACCACCGCTTGTCGGAATTTTACTTCCGCAAACGGGTCCAACGTAAAACGAAGGCACGGGTCCTTGCAAAGATCGTAACGGGATCAGTGGGTACAAATAGCGCTAAGAAGCACCGTTGAAATTAAAATAGCTTCGGGTAGTATTAAAAACTTCCTTCCGCAAAGAGAGAAAGAACCGCACAGCACGAATGCACGATGCGGTCTGATTTTCGCCATTTGTTAATAAAATGTTATTCCCTTCTTTAAGCGCTGGAACTGGCTTTTGAGGTTTTTTTTAAGGAATTTTCGTTAATTTCCAAAAGGTTTCGAACTGGGATCCAACTTCGAGACATTATTCTCAAAGTTGGTATTTCTCAGAATATACCAAATAACTTTCAACGCGGGATTGCGAGTATTTTGGTATTGCCTTCACCTCACATTTTTAGGACAGATCAGTAGATCGTCGTCAATAATAATGGAGTTGAATTTAATTTCTCATTTAGGAATTGCAATGCCTTTGGCTTCGACAATTAAATTGGTCAAAGATACGAGCGCATTATTAATATCAGAGTGTAAAATAATCGAAATTTTTTGGTGAAGTCCATTTTTCTTCATTTGTCAGTTCACTTCCGACACATTCATAGTCGGCTCTGGACAGTCAATATTCAGTTGAATATTAGTCATTGAATATTTATGCACATTTTACAAATTGATAAATTATCTGAAATCTGAACACGTTTCAAATGAGTAAAGTAATGTATCACATAGAACTGAATCCGATTTTCATCCGCGAGGCACTTTCAACGGTAAACATCAACATAAACAATGCTAATTATGTTTTTTTCTGCACATAGTAAACACACTCAGTGACAGTCGAATGAATGAGTTCGTGGAGTAGTCGTCTGACTATGTCATTCTATGTTTTGAATATTCATGCGATGTTTGTCAATATTCGGACCGAAGTTGCTTCATGAAGATGAATATTTTAAGCTCTGATTAATATCACTTTTAGAATCGAGAGGAGTATTAAGCTGACTACACAGCTGACTTCAATCCGTTAAAAATAAATCAATAGTAGTAGGATTTCGACCGACCATGTTTGGGTGCCAACAACCAAAATCAGGAATCATTTTGAAAAGTGAAAATAGAATATTAATTGTGAACGCTAAGGTAGTGTTCAATATTTAATCACAAAATAGACTAAATTTACTTTGTAATTACGTAATAACCTTTTCGATCGTGTTTTACTTCATTTTGTAACACTAAGCAAAAAATCGAAAAAAAAAACTTTTTAGTAGTCACACGATAAAAAAAGTTTTCTTTGTTAATCGAAACATAGGCATCTGTTTGGATCGGCACAAAAAGATCGTGCTTATACAGCGCATTCATGACATATGTCAAAATATCCATATCTATTATCTGTTACGTCGGGGTCGACAACCGACCACCTTCCCCTATAATATCCCGCAGAACAATCTTTAAATAAAATTTTATCATTGGAATTGCTTTGTGCATTATTCCATTAACGGTGTTTGGAAATCATCAATTATGATTTTTTTTTTGTTGCGAGTTAGAATTTGAAGATCAGCTCTTAACAAATTCCTTTGCTGCCTATTGCACTGGAAAGGCAAGTAGGCAGCAATAAAAGAGAATTGTCCAAAATTTGTTTCAACAGAAACTCCAAAGGTTTCGAAAACTTTGGTTTCAAACGAAGAATATAATTTGTGTTTGATACGTCTATTAATGACAATGGCGACCCCACCACAGGCGCTGTCAAGACGATCATTTCAGTAAATAAAATAATTTGGATCTTTTTTGATGAAAATACCAGGTTTTAAATATGCTTCAGTTATAATGGCAATGTGCACATCATGAACTGATTTGAGGTTGAATAATTCATCTTCCTTGCCGGGCAGTCCAATTTAAAATTTTCAAAGAATTATTTGGATCCATTAAAATGAAAGCTGTCGGGAATCCAAAGTACCTTAAAATGTATTCCAACATCAGATAATTGTTAAATATCTTGGCTGTGCATATGCACAGCACAGGTTTCGAAATGTACAAATTGATATGAAATTTGCGAAAAAGAATCCACGTGTCTTGGAGGGACTCGAACCCTTAACCTCGTGATAATTCCTACACAACAAGACCACTTAAAGGTCACGTTTGCGTAAAAGCCATCAGAAGCCGAATACCAACCTCAACCGGTTAGCTCTTTTTTGCAAATTGAATATCTTTGTTGTATATCCACAGTCAAGCGAGTGCACATTGTTTATTAAACGAGAGGATCACACTCTATGCCCATGCGAATCAATCACATTCTGCTGTGCCAAAGGCTTGCTTTGATTTGATGTTTGATTGCCCTACGCATGCGGTCGCGTATACTCAGACGACTAAAGACGGTGGATGACCGACAATTAATTGCATATTATTCGGCAACTCGACCGTACGAAAACCTGAAAACAAATGTAGTTCTCATTCACCATACTTTTTACGTATAAGAGTGACTTGACATTCGCGTACAAGAATGAATGACACATAACCTAAACATAATTAGACTTTGCCTCATATGCCCAATCTATAATACTAAGGACACATCTATAGTACTTTTACCATGGTACAGGAGGACAAGAACATTATTCCAAGACTATCTTTGATAAAGACAATAATTGGTATGATACTCATTTCAAGATGCTTGTACCATGGTACTTATACCACCAGTGTGTCATTAGTATAAGAAAGGGCACAGACTAGAGTGTGCCAATTACAGAGGGATCACCCTTTTGAACTCGGCGTACAAAATCCTGTCGCGTATCCTGTTTAACAGACTGAGACCGCTTGAGGAGTCCTTCGTCGGCGAATACCAGGCAGGTTTTCGTGAGGGCCTAGCGTGCAACGCTGCATGGCTCGAAATCAAGTATTCGGATTGCAGACGAGTGTCAACCGCGATTGTGACCTTAGACGGATTGAAGCAGGGTGATGCACTTTCGAATTTATTGTTCAACATTGCACTCGAAGGCGCTATTAGGAGATCTGGCGGCACTATCATCACACGGTCGCATATGCTCCTGGGCTTTGCGGACGACATCGACCTTATAGGAATCGATCGCAGAGCAGTAGTGGAGGGTGAAGAGGAAGACGGCGAGGATAGGCTTAACCATTAACTCTACCAAGACAAAGTACATGGTGGCAGGTAGAGATAGGGGAAGACCTAGTGATGTTGGTGCATAGGTAGTGCTTGATGTGGACGTGTTTGAAGTTGTTGAAGAATTTGTTTACCTTGGAATACTTGTGACATGTGACAATGACGTTTCCCGAGAAGTGAAAAGACGTATTGCTGCCGCGAATAGGGCCTTCTACGGATTACGTAACAAACTTAGGTTCCGCCACATACAGACGGAAACGAAATTTGCTCTATATGAAATTCTCAATTCTAGTTTCAAATTCTCGGCGATCCTCAATGGCAGCATTTCTTAACAAATTTAATAAATTTCATTCGACATTCTTCAGTAACGTTGATTTTTTCTCCAACAGTCTTTTTGCGATTACTCTGAAGCACAATGGCCAGATGACGGCATTCCCTGTCTTATGATAAAAACATCATTTTGCATCAATTGCATCAACAACGCAAAGTGGTCTCCTAGTTACGGGTTGTCATTGGTCTATTTTGCATTCATTTCTAAATAAAAATATTGCAATATATTTCAAACCATTTAGTAGTGGTTACCTGATGCCATGTAGCTTTTACTAATATTTCACATAACCAGTACGTAGAAATCACGTAAATTTCACCTGAATAAACACGTAACTATTTTCAAACTGCACGTCATTAGTACTGGAAAATCCAGTCAGATTCACCTGACAAAACACGTAACTTAACGAAGCCAAATTTTGTTCAGGTT
Organism: Armigeres subalbatus; assembly: GCF_024139115.2. Classification (NCBI taxonomy): domain Eukaryota; kingdom Metazoa; phylum Arthropoda; class Insecta; order Diptera; family Culicidae; genus Armigeres; species Armigeres subalbatus. Next base: position 180,499,269 of record NC_085141.1, on the reverse strand, counting down.
ACATACTGTTCAGGTCACTCTTACGTGAAAAGCATGGTGGATGAGAACCACATTTGTTTTCAGGTAAATATGACGTGGAAATTTTTCAGAGTGCGAGATTCAAATATTTTTCATTTGTTTCGGTAAAAGATATTTTAGTTACAAGATAAAGATTGTCGCTTCGGTTGCCTTTGTTCTGCTGTCCGAAACATGTTGGGTACCTAACTGTCAAATCGTATATATTTTTCCTTCATTGACATTTAGCACCCTATCCGCAAAAGATGTTCCGGACGACAATCGACAATCTTTATCTTGTAACTAAAATATCTTTTGTTTTGGTGTTGGTTGCGATTTCGGCGCCTTTCTTGGCAACAATATAATGGTTTGATTTATTTAAAAATTTGAAAAAACATGAATGGAACACTGATGAAAAAACAAGCGAGTTTGTTCTATTTTGCTCCAGATTCAAACTAGAATAGTGGTCGAAAATTTGGAATGAAACTGAATCATTACTGATTTCACTCTAAGGTCTACAACATCGATTCTACAAGAGATGCACTAAATTACGACCCATCGAGTAAAGCAGCCACGCACTCTGTTTCCTTAGAGACGTCGAATAATTATTATCGGACTACATAATATGACATACTGTACCGCTCATAATAAAATCTACTCATACGCGCCAAATAGTCGCCTAAGAAAAACATACCTCCAGAAAAAAGCTACTTCGATATTTTTTCAAATTTGGCCGCCACGTGGTGCATTCTGGCGGCGAATGCTTGGATAGCATGTGCTATGGGCCTTTTCACGAGACGTTTAAAAACAGCTGATTTCATCGTCAATTGACAGTTCTTCTATGAAAGTGACAGCTTCGGACTTGCAGGCCTGTTCAGCTTTTGTAAACAAGTGCAGTCTCGGCAGTGTCACATGAAAAGGCCTATATGAGCTGCGGAGAAATTTTTCACATCTATGAGAGCCAGGGTTCGTAATGCTCACTCAATCTCAGGAGCACAGGATACTCCCTCACGAAAATTTTCGGGGAGAAACCGCTTTTCGGGAAAGAAAAACAGCCTGGAGAGTGATAACCATTTTTCGCTCACTTCGATTGCCGCCAAACGTTGGTTTCCTCTTTTTCTTTCATGTTCGAGTCTTTTCGTAGCACCATAAATGCAAATGGTAGTAGCTTATGTGGAACAAATAACTTAACGCTCTAATACAGATAGCGTGGTGGTGTGGCTAGAGTAAGCGCATCCCCATAGCTATTATTGTTACTATTCTGGGTTCGAGTCCCGGCGCGGCCATACAATTTTGTAATTGCTCTGCGATAATTCTCGCGAAAAGTGAGTGCGAGGTAAAAGTGATGAAACGAAAAACGGATTTTCATCTAATAAGCAAGATTTTCGTTCATCTTCCCAGGCTAATTCTGGAGAAAAGATTGATGGGTGAAAGATGATCCTCAACATAAACAACGAAAAAAGATTCTCCCTTGGCCCGAAAAACGCTTGCTTTGGTCTCATTGAAATGAAAAGTCGAAACCCTGAATGAGAGCCTTGGAAAATGACCACGAAAGTTGTCATTTTGTTGCAAGGCACAATTTATGAAGCAGAAAATGTAAACTATAGACATCAACAAACGCTGATCATTGATAGATTACTAAAAATAATTGATAATTGATCAACGGAAACGACCGAAACAACTGCAAATTAAAGTTACTAGATATAAAGTCTGGCGGAGTGAAAACCGTGAGATTTTCCAATCAGAAAAACTCAAAGGTGCAGCCCAATCGGGTTGTACGCAAAGGTGACGTTGAACTACGTAGCTGTATGTAATGTACAGGTTTTCGACTATTCTATGCGATGAGACCAAACCAAGCGTTTTTCAATCTGCTTTTGTTGTTTATCCTATGCTCCTGAGATTGAGTGAGCATTACGAAAACTGGTGATGTATATAATTTTTGGACCAACATTTGAAAAGGAAGATAAAAATAAAATTTTCAAATAATCGAGGATGAACAACACGTTCACGATGAAAGCGTTCACATATTCAAATTATCAATTGATAAGAACTCGTTAGAGAGTAAGAATCGTTCGATAATTGTATCTCGATTCGAAGCATTGGTAAATGCTACTTTTGAACTTATTTTCCTTATTTTCCAAACATCCGATTGAACTTCATTGCTGACATTAAATTGGTATTACATTTAATTACATTTGGTTTAAAATTTGAAAGGCACAACACTGGCTGATAGTGTACAACTGCAGCCTTCGCCGACGCAAACTGGAACAGAGACTAAGCAGCCGTCACTAAGTCTGTCTAAGCCCCTGGTGGCTCATTGCAAAAAAAAAACATCGCGAAAGCTGGGCTGTCAACGGCGTTTGGTAGTCATTCTATGCAGGAAGTCGGAGTAGACGCGACAAAGAAGTTTGACAGTTTATTGATAATAATTATTATTCCTTCACGTGAGTTGCGTCGGACTTAGCGTTTACTCCGGCAGACACCTACGAATCAGCAAAAACGAGCCAAAGAAAGTTTACCAGAACGCATTCACTGCAGCAGCGAAGAAGATTCGGGTCCGCGACGTTAGGCATAATGGACGTTAGGCATAACGGACGTTAGGCATAATGTATGTTATGCCTAACGTTCATCATGCCTAACATACTTATGCCTAACGTATTTATTCCTAACGCACGGGGTATATCCAAAGATTCCGAGCTCCTCTATTGGCATCAATAGACGTAAGCAAGAAGCTGGCGTCAAACGCCCCAAGCTTTCGAGCGAAAACGCACGTCTAAGTTAGCAGAAACGAACTGCACCAGCTAAAAGCCCTGCAATGGCGGACATAAGAAGCTTTCAGTTAATAACTAAAGAAATGCTAATAGAATAGTTGAAAAGCAGGCGAAGTTCCAGCTGGAATGTAGTGCTATGGAAGAAGAAGTTTGCGATGCACTTACGAGATTGACTGATTCACCGAAACCGAGTGTTAAAATGTTAGCAAGTTTTTAATAGTAAGTATTATCTTACATAGATATTATAACAAACTAGAGTCAGATTTTACGCGGAGGAAATGGGCCGCGTAAATTAAAACAACGTAAAAGAACGCGTAAATCCCTAAATATGTCTGAATAAACCGGAAATCCTGAAATTCGAATGAAAAAAATCGCATAAAAAGCGATGTCTGTAAAAATAACCGCGTAAAAAACGACTTCAGTGTACATCGGGTATGAAGCGTTGACTCATCCTTGATCGAATGGTCGAAGAAAATTGAAAATCCATGGAGAAACGGCTGAGATATTAACGATCAAAGTCTATCATATTTTCGTGACGTTTTTCAATTTTTTGCAATCGTAAAGTGTACCCCAATATAGAAAAGACAGACGTAGTTCTACGTCAAAAATCTTGTTAGATTTTGGCAGCCCTTGAAAAAGTTCAAGCTCTCGCACGATTGTTAACTTTTATAAAGTAGCTTTCACAAAGCAAAATACTTTTTCCACATTTTATTCACGAAAAATCAAATAGAATGTTGGTCAACTAGTAAATCCAGGAACAAATTCCTTTACCTTTTTCTTCGGATTTTGTAGCTTTTTATATTTTTGGAATAATTTTCCAATATTTTTATCAGCACTATCTCAATACTCTCCATTGCTTCAAGCCCATTTGAAGCATCATGTTCGATTGGATCCCGCAAATGACAGTTCGATTGGTGACCTGTCAGTGTCTTCGCCAGACTTTATATCTAGTGACTTTACTGCAAACGACCAAAACTTTTACACGGCCGTGTAAAAAAAAATACCACACGAAATTTTTGCAAAGTTGCTCCATTTTGCATGATTGAAATGAGTGGATTGAAATCATGAAAAAAAATTTACTCGGATTTTCGAATTTTGAACTGAAAACTTTTTTTACACGGAACGCATCCCCCGTGTAAAAAAAGAATCGGGTGTATTGCAGTGACGTTTCCTTGACCTCGATCTACCTGTGCACTGGATTTAAATTTAAGGAATTGATGTGCAGAAATGCATTGAATAACTAGATTTTGATTAGTTTAAACGACTTTGATAATTTAATTTTCCATTTGGGCTGTCAAAATATCAAAATTTTCATTTTTTGGGTCAGTGCACAGGTAAAACGTGAGGTTACGCGACGCCACTGGTGTATTATTATTATTAAGGCTTTGGTCCGATTCGTGAATTAAAATCAAATTATACTTAAAAGTGACAATTCGGAAATTATGAAATCCCCCGCTCATATGAATGGCTGGTGCTACCCAGCAAGACCAACAAAACATCTATCTAAAACGATTCAACATCCGTCAAAAGTTTTTTTTTTTTAACTAATTTTATTTGGTAATTATCTAATACATGCATTCATCTCTTAGACTAGGTGTTTCATCCTTATTTGCTATGTTATATTTTTAGTTATTATTAATACATTTCAATTGCCTCTGGCAGTTAGAATTTTTCCTCTGGTTGAATTGAACCATGTAGGAATTACAATGTTTTCAACTTAAACTAAACTTAACCTATTTTATACTAAGGGTACAAGAGTTAATCGTTGCAATAGAAGATTGCAACGATTTTTATCTAAAATTGGAAATTATTTTGTTGGACATTTGTTGCAATGTCTCAATATTAGAAATTCTAGGAAGTTCAGTGGTACTATACCACGGAGGCAACTTCAGAATCATTTTCAGAATTTTATGTTGAATCATCTGAAGTGACTTCTTTTTGGTATTGCAGCAACTAGTCCATATTGGCACAGCATACAACATGGCAGGTCTAAAATTTGTTTGTAAATCAAAAGTTTGTTCTTAAGACAAAGTTTTGATTTTCTGTTTATAAGTGGATATAGACACTTAATATATTTGTTACATTTGGCTTGAAGGCCTTCAATGTGATTTTTAAAAGTTAATTTTTGATCTAGCAGAAGTCCTAAATATTTAGCTTCGCTAGACCAATTAATTGGAACCCCATTCATAGTGACAATATGTCTGCTAGAAGGTTTCAAATAAGAAGCTCTCGGCTTATGTGGGAAAATTATAAGCTGAGTTTTGGAAGCATTCGGGAAATTTTCCATTTTGCAAGTAAACGGAGAAAATATCCAAACTTTTTGCAATCTACTACAAATGACACGAAGGCTACGCCCTTTGGCTGAGAGACCTGTGACATCTGCAAACAAAGATTTTTGACACCCTGGTGGTAAATCAGGTAAGTCAGAAGTAAAATGTTATACAAAATGGGCCACAGTATGCTGCCTTGGGGAAACCAGCCCTTACAGGTAATCTATCAGATTTCGAATTCTGATAGTTTACCTGCAGCGAGCGATCTGATAAATAATGTTGGATCAGTTTAATAATGTACAGAGATAATTAAAATTCATCAATTTTACAATCAAACCTTCATGCCAAACACTGTCAAATGCTTCCTCTATATCAAGAAGGGCAGCTCCAATCGAATATCCTCAAGATTTGTTGAGCCGAATTAAATTCGTAACTCTTAATAACTGATGAGTGGTTGAATGCCCATGGCAAAAACCAAATTGCTCATCAGCAAAAACAGAATTGTAATTAATATGAATCATCATTCTATTTAAAATAATCTTTCCAAACAGTTTGCTTATTGAAGAAAGCAAACTGATTGAGCGATAGCTAGAAGCCTCAGCTGGATTTTTGTCCGGCTTCAAAATTGGAACAACTTTGGCGTTTTTCCATTTATCTGGGAAGTATGCCAATTGAAAACATTTGTTAAATAAATTAACCAAAAGGATAAAGAGCTCTCAGGAAGTTTTTGATAGTTTGTAGAAAATACCATCATCACCCGGGGCTTTAATATTTTTAAATTTTCTAGTAATAGATCTCACTTCATCCAAATTAGTTCCCAACGAAGGGTCAAAAACATTATCTTGGTTGAGAATGTCTTCGAAGCTTCGTGTAACCTGATCCTCAATTGGACTAGTGAGACCTAGACTGCTGAGCAAGTTTTTGAGCCTTTTCGCCATTTGTTAATAAAATTTTATTTCCCTCTTTAATTCCAATCGGATCCAACTTCGAGACATTATTCTCAAAGTTGGTATTTCTCAGAATAGCGAAACGTTTTTTAATTTCATTTTGCAAATCTCGCCAAATAACTTTCAACGCGGGATCGCGAGTTCTTTGGTATTGCCTTCGCCTCACATTTTTAAGACGGATCAGTAGCTGAAGATTGTCATCAATAATAGTGGAGTTGAATTTAATTTCACATTTAGGAATTGCAATGCCTCTGGTTTCGACAATTAAATTTGTCAAAGATACGAGAGCACTATCAATATCACTTTTGGTATCGAGAGGAATATCAACATCAAAATTCCTATCGATATACATTTTGTATAAATCCCAATCAGCCCTATGATAATTGAAAGTAGAGCTGATTGGATTATAAATGGCTTCTTGTGAGATTTCAAATGTCAATCCAGTTACCAATTGGCCACACAGCTGACTTGAATCCGTTAAAACCAAATCAATTGTCGAAGGATTTCGAGTGGATGAAAAACAAGTTGGGTCATTGGGATATTGAATAGTATAATATCGCGCAGAACAATCTTCAAATAAAATGTTGCCATTGGAATTGCTTTGAGCATTATTCCATGAACGGTGTTTGGCATTGAAGTCGCCAATTACGAAGAATTTTGATTTGTTGCGAGTCAGAATTTGGAGATCAGCTTTCAACAAATTCTTTTGCTGCCCATTGCATTGAAAAGGCAAATAGGCTGCAATGAAGGAAAATTGACCAAAATTTGTTTCAACAGAAACTCCCAAGGTTTCAAAAACTTTGGTTTCAAACGAAGAAAATAATTTATGTTTGATACGTCTATTATCTGTCAAAAGTAATCTTGCTCTACGAGTAGGGTTATTTGAAAATTATTGAACTGTCATTTTTAAGTTTAATTTGATTTTAATTCGCGAATCGCGAATCGGACCAAAGCCTAAGAATACTGTACTCTGTCCAGGAGAGCTCAAAAGGGCTCTCTTCTCTTAAAGAGACGAACCAGCCTGATGATTTCTCGAATGCAAAATGGAGCAACTTTGCAAAAATTTTGTATGGGATTTTGTCTTACACGGCCGTGTAAAAAAAATCCGTGTAAAAACAGAATTGGGTGTATAATAGAGCTTGCTGACAAAGTAGGAAAGGGACGAGCCTGGAATTGACCAACGACCTCCTGCTTATAAGGCAGAAGCGGTAGTCAGAGCATCATTATCGGTCGCGAGCATTTTAATCACCCGCGCAACGCTGTCATTTTAGTTTCGTCACTCGTTTCCGTATCGGTCACTATTTTCGGCTCTCAATTTGGTTGCTGTATTCCGTACCGGTGACGTTTGACAGTTGACAGTTCATCAAATAGCAGCGCTCTTATCGCGCTACCAAATTTGGTCACCTGTCAGTTGCGCTACTGTTATAGCAGCGCGTTTAGTAGCGACCGGTAAAGTGTCAAGTAATGATACTGCGCTGCCAAACGGCTTCAACTCACCACCGGTAATCTTGCTCTCACTAGACCACCGAGCTCGTCTTGTTTTGCTACAAATTGTTCGACAATTATTTTATACAAAAGATATTTTAGTTACTAGATAAAGATTGTCGCTGTCGTCGCTGTCCGGAACATCTTTTGCTGGCGAGGATAGGTGAGCTACATGTCAAAGAAGGAAAATCCATACGATTTGACAGGTATGTACCACACATGTTTCGGACAGCAGAACAAAGGGAACCGAAGCGACAATCTTTATCTAGTACCTAAGGCTTTGGTCCGATTCGTGAATTAAAATCGAATTAAACTTAAAAGTGACAGTTCGGAAATTATGAAATCCCCCGCTCATAAGAATGGCTGGTGCTACCCAGCAAGACCAACAAAACATTTGTCAAAAATGATTCAATATCTGTCAAAAGTAATGTTGCTCTGCGAGCAGGGATATTTGGTAATTTTGAACTGCCACTTTTAAGTTTAATTCGATTTTGATTCACGAACCAAAGCCTAAAATATCTTTTTGTCTTTCTCGTACAACAAAGTTGTACCGAAAGGCTATCATTTCACTCCGCAAACAAACTTTTTATAGAAGCCTCTGAGACCCATAGTATTATATACCAATCGACTCAGCTCGACGAGCTGAGCACATGTCTGTCTGTCCGTGTGTATATATGTGTGTATGTGTGTGTATGTGTGTGCACAAAAGCTATAAAAAAAACATTAGACAACTTTTCGTATAGTAAACCTTAACCGATTTTCTCGCAAAAGTTTGACAGGGGACAAAGCCTTGTTGATCACTATTAAATTTTATAACGATTGGTCATTGCGTTTAAAAGTTATGATGAAAATGGTACATCGGACCATTTAAACCCCATATAAGGTTGGTGTCTTAACTAAATGCGAGAAAGGCACCACCAACGCTAGATGGATTAATCTGGGTTTTTTTATACCAAACGGCGTACCCCCCATGTTGAACTATGTATAACTTCAGCATGAGTACATTTTCACCCACTATAGAGTGCTTTGGTATCTCAGTGTAGCACAGGCAATGTGAGTGCCACACTTACACACACTTGCACACAATACACATAATAATATTATGATATTATCACTGTTAACCCTGTTAACGAATACAAATCGAAAAGCTGTTCTTAATTTTTGATAAACCAAAATAATATTATGGATCAACGCAAGGCAAAGTTAGATGAAATAAATGAATTTATAGAAAATACGAATAGAAGCATAGACAATCTTCTCTCTGACTTAGGCTGGAGTAGAGAAGGTTTACTGGCAAGCCAGAAAGTTCATAAATTTGACAAACAAACTTTGTCATGCACAGGCTATAAAGCAATGAGCAGTGGTAAAGACCAAATTGACGAGCCATTTCCAGAGTCTTTCCTACCTAAAGATCATTCTTGTTCGATTCAGTTCGGTAAGTTTTGTTGCAAATAAACCAACATATTATACCTAGATATCTACTTATATTTCGATTCCATTTTTTAGGCCTCAGTTCGGCTCAGAAAAAGAACGTCCCGCAAAGTCACAAGGATTTGATAACCAATTTTAGTAGAGAGGAGCGTCTTTCCATGTATGAAAACGCAGTTGGATCGACTCCCAAACATGAACCACTAGCCGAGCTTCATCTAAGGTAAGCACCAATAATAAATATTTTTCTGAACACCGAACAAGTAGGAAGGCTTTCTTGAAACTCTCGTATTATTTTCAGCTTCAAAAAGCGGGATAACCACTCGGTGTTGACATCTTTGGCAGACGTTGCAGCTTACCGACGCGACATCCGTCGTCGGAATCAAAAATATCGTTTAGCTAAGAATCCGCTATCATATCAAGAAGAAGTGCGAAATTTAATTCAACTTCAGACAGAAGCATTGGCTGAATACCTTGGAGAATCAAAAGAATGTGCTACTGATAATAAGGTTTGTGAAACCAATGCAAAGTCTGCATCTATAAACAGAAAACAGAAAGTAAGAAGCAGATCAAGAGAACGGAAGAAAAGCAGATCACATGAAAGGAAGAGAAGTAGAGATGAAGATGACCGCGAAAGACACACAAAGAGGGAACACAAGTATCGCAAGAGATCAAAATCAAGAAGCAGATCTCACCACAGACATAAATCAAAGTCAAAGAAGTCGAAAAGGGATCGGTCCAAGGAAAGGCTAAAACATGAATCGAGACATTAGATGAAGATTGTTACTCACCCCGTGGCAATGCAATAAAGCTTGTCTATTCTGCAACACAAGGAAGGTGATAAGCACTACTACAATAAAAATCCACAGAGTACACTTTCACTAGATAACAAAATTTACTGAAAATTGCATTTTCATTCTCTATACTCCGCAAAACACAGCGAAGCATTCGTTCCGCCGAATCCAAACGAATTTTTTAAAGCAACTCGCCTTTTGCCGTCCACAGGTAACCAATCTTGAGCATCGTTTGCGACGAAATTCATTCCTTGCATCTCTGTCGAAATATTCTCCAAATTGATTGTGGGAGGCATTTTACCGTCGCGACACGCAAGAATTGTGAACAGACCTTCTAAATTGCCAGCGGCACCAAGTAGATGACCGTGAGCTCCCTTCGTAGAAGACACACCTAATTGTTTCCAGTTATTCTTAAACAGAGTTCTGATGGATCTTGCTTCGATCGCATCCCCGATGGGCGTCGATGTCGCATGAGCATTGATGTATCCTACGTCAGACGGGCTAATAGAAGCATCCTTCAATGCTCTTTCCATGGCCAACATGGCACCGGTGCCATCTTCCCGAGGAGCCGTCAAATGGGAAGCGTCTCCCGAAAGACCATAGCCCAGCACCTCACCTATGATTTTGGCTTTCCTAGCTTTGGCGTGGTTCAGTTCTTCCAGAACAAATGTCGCCGAGCCTTCTCCCATCACGAAACCATCGCGAGCATCGTCAAACGGTCGTGAGGCTCTCTCAGGATCTTCATTGAATGATGTACTCAACGCTCGTAATCTGCAAAATCCAGCGATTCCCAGAGGACTGATGCACGCTTCCGCCCCGCCACAAACCATAACATCGGCATCTCCTCGTTGAACGAACCTAAATGCATCTCCTATGGAATGTGCTCCCGTTGCACACGCGGTTGAAACAGAATGATTCGGACCTCGGAATCCATATTTGATACTCAATTGCCCGGCTGGCATATTTGGGAGAATTCTGGGAACGAAAAACGGGCTCACCCGATTGTAGCCTCTTTTCAGTGCTTCATTTGTTTCACACACATCCATCAGATCTACCATACCCATTCCTATGGCAACACCCGTTCGCTGGCATGCCTCAATATCCTCTTCCGGGGGCGTCCACTGAGCCATCCCAAGTGCTTCTTTGGCCGCTATCAACGCAAATGCCGTTGCCCGTGCCATCGTTTTCAGCTCGCTTTTGCCAAAATGATTCTCTACGTCGAGCTCGTCCCGGTTGATTTGGGCCGCTACCCGGCAGGGCAGTTTTTCGTAAGCAACATCTGTTAGCTTTCCGATAGCGGACACTCCGGAGAGGACATTTTTCCACGCTCTCGGTACACTGCACCCGACCGGCGAAACTACTCCGAGTCCGGTAACAACTACGCGACGTTTTTCTTGTGAATAATTCGCGCTCGCGGCGGAAAACTTTCGGTGGACAATTTGAAATAAACTAGCCTTTACGCAACGCGGGCACAACATAGACATCTTAAAGGGACTATCTAGCGAATTAATATTTTTGTTATCGCTCTCAGGCCAAGTAAAATTAGTTAAGAGGTTAAATAATAACTAATAATAATAATAAATTTCAAAAACCTAATAAAAATCCTGCTCCGTGCAGAGATGCCAGATTTGAAGACATGACTTCAATAAATAATTTTCAGTAACTCATTTTCCACTCACCGCCAGGGGTGAGTAAAGAGCGGAGCAGAATGGATATAATATTGTCAGATTTTCTGGATATGATACACTGGCGGCGTTTATAGTGTTCCCAAATGGGTACTTGCACAAAATTTCACGCGGCGAATGACTGTCGAAAGGTACGGCCGCGCCAAACGATACACCGCAATGCTATTTACCCATTTACCCAGTAAACGGGGTGCAGAAAGCTCGGCGGTACCTTTCATGAAGGGTTCGCCGCGTGCAATTTTTACATAATCAGGCAATATTATTTTCAGATTTTCAGCAACCAGAATCACGACCAAGATGAATACATCAAGACAAAATTTTCAAAACGACTTATCTGCTTTTGTAAACAAAGATTAAAACGACGATTTGACGAGTCTGGTAGCTCTCCCCCGCACCCCAACACCATCAACAGGTAGCGGAAACCTTCACCTACCTATTGAGGGTGTTAGTTTGCGTGGGAGAGCTATCAGATTCGTCAAATCGTCGTTTGAATCTTTGTTTACAAAAGCAGATAAGTCGTTTTGAAAATTTTGTCTTGACATCATCTTGATCACGACTGTACACCACTCATGAGTGCCTTCACTCTCTCTTTTATTACGTATTATATGAACTCGTCTACTTTTGACTGTCATCATCTCATGTTAGTAAACGTCATTGATTGAATCAAAACCATCAAAACACGGAGGTTGAAAACGTGCAGCGAGCGATTGTTGAATCCTCCTCGATTTTAATTTTAATAGTTTTGTAAAATATTTCTATAAACAAGCATGGGTAAAAAGCGGAAGCACAACGAAGAAGAGCAGGATCAGACATTTCGCGATCTGCCTGCTAAACATATGAACACAAGCCAAATCAAATCGAACGAACGAAGACTCGTCGTCATATTGGAAGGAGCTCAGTTAGAAACGGTGAAGGTTAGTCGTTAATATGTTTTAGCATTTTCACATTCAAATCATCAAATTTGTTCTCAGGTAGGTCAAGTTTTTGAGTTGCTAAACTGCGACGATCATTTGTCGATACTGAAAAAAAATGGGAGAGATCCTGGAACCTGTCGACCGGATATTACCCACCAGTCCCTCCTGATGCTGATGGATTCACCGCTGAATCGTGCAGGGCTATTGCAGGTTTTTGTTAAAACAGAGAAAAACGTCCTGATAGAGATCAATCCACAGACAAGAATTCCGCGGACGTTCCGGCGATTTGCCGGATTAATGGGTAGAAATCCTGACGAAATTATTACACCGCTGTATCTAATCTTCTAATTTAATTCCAGTTCAACTGCTGCATAAATTCAGTATAAAGGCAAACGATTCGCCGAAAAAGTTGATGCGTGTTATCAAGAACCCAATCAGCAATCACCTTCCAGTGGGTTGCCGTAAGTTTGCCATGTCGTTCAGCGCATCGGAGGTAAAACACCCCCGAGAGTTGGTACCGAAGGTGGATGAACCGATAGCCCTGGCGGTGGGAGCCTTTGCACATGGAGCTCTGAATTTGGACTATACTGAGGGGAATTTTTCCATTAGCAATTATCCGTTATCTGCAGCGTTGGCATGCACAAAACTGTGTTCCGCTTTCGAAGAGGTGTGGGGTGTAATATAGAGCAAGTGCATAGAACATTTCTAAACCGATTATAATATTTTATTCCGAACACATCCAGATTAGCACTTAATGGGTTTGAATTTATATGGAATTTGATTTAGGTCGGATTTGAATTGATTTTGTATTGGATTTGGAGTGGATTGAATTTGTTTTGGATTTGATTTTGATTGGATTGGATATGATTCAGATTGGATATGGATTGGTTTAGGTCATAAAACAGATAGGCATCATAGAACAAACTGCAGGTTTCAAGGTAGGCTCTTTGTGTATCAAAAATTGACAAACGGCAATCTCGTATATCCAAGGCAAAAGAAAGATACAGCAAAGCATGCGATGCGCGGTTTTAATTTGGTTTTGATTTTGATTAAGTTTGAACTGAATTTTAAAAGGTTTTAGGGATTTGATTTAGAGTGGATTTGGATTGGACTAATTTGTATTAAATTTTGTTTAAATAATATTTAAATTTTTATTATAAATTAAAATTTGGATTCAAATTTAACTGATTTTGGCATACTGTAACATTGTTCTCCGATGACCGATTGAGCTGAAATTTCAGCAGTGAACTACAAATATGTTGAAATTGACATACAGGAAATATCAAATTTATTGAACATCTTGTTGAAAATTGACATACTAGCACATACTAGGTCAAATTGTTCGAAATAATAGTAATTTTTTGACGTAGGACTACGTCTGTCTTTTCTATATTGGGGTACACTTTACGATTGCGAAAATCAATTTTTTTGTACCATTCGATCACGGATGAGTCAACGCTTCTTTGTATTTGTATGAAAACAGTGATTTTCAACTATTTGTTATTGAAAATAGATTAAAAGTTTAGAAATAGGTAAACTAACCAATCACGTACATGCATCACTAGCACAGACATCAAAAATCAATCACTTGCGGGATTGGATCTAATCCTCAGTTTGAACAAGATTTCACGCAGAGCGGACGCATCAAAACGATCGTAGCGGACCGGACACAGCATCACGGAGGCGCTGGTAACATTTTCAACGGAAATCCATCGCATTGGTGGTGGTCCTCGGTGTGTTGCTGCAGATCATTCAACCTCAACGAACCATCCCGTGCCGCCAGTGGCGATGCTTTTATTACATTATTGGGAAAGCGCATTGGGGAAAGAAAATTGGTTTTTCTCAGGACTAGCATTTTCTGAACAGAAAGGTTCAATTGCGAATATGGACTGTTTCGGTGGCATCGGCGTTTGGCGTGGAAACTTGGTTTCTGTTAGTGATTGCATCCATTCAAATTTACGGGCTTAATTTATTGAATAAAAGAAAGTTGCTTTCCGGCGCGCGACCCATTTTGATCGGGATTCCGCAAAGAGCGGTTTAACCATTTATAAGGCAGTGGCAACTATATTGCCACCAACAAATTATATGTTTTTCTGTTTATTAACAAGAGCTCTACTTATTATTTCCCCCAGATGAATTTGAGCCATAAAAATTGAAATGTCAATCTAAGAACGGTTTTTTACGAACAGATCGTAAGTTTCGAGTGGAAAATGGATTTTCACTTATAATTCGTTGAAAAATGACGACAAAGATATACTTTTTCCCATTGGTAATAATTATTTTGAATCTCATGTGTTAGATTATGGCGTGATTAGCGTGGAAAAAACTTTGCCTTTCTTGTATATTTGTAAAATGTAACGTGCCTTGTTTTGATGTTTTACGTAAAACCTATTTTTTTTAAATCTCTTATTTATTTTTGTTCCATTTTTCCCGCTTGCAAGGCAGTGGCAAATAACATTCTCCGACATTGTCTGCGGAATCCCCATCAAAATGGCTCGCGCGCGCCGGAAACCAGCTTTCTTATAGCTAATGAAATAAATATTGGGATTTCTGTTCCAATGAAATTAAAATGCAACAGTAGTTTAATTACCGAAACTTGGAATATATTTACTAATATGAAAACCAGTGTTTACACAGCAAGAGCACATTTGAATTAGAAAATGGCGTCTTCTATGCGCAAAGGTGCGAACACTTTCCTGCTGACGTTTCCTGTGTTGCCACTGCTGATGTGCTTGCAGGGATACACACGCAAACCACACATATGAAGGGGTGGCACAACTGTTGTAACTCCAACAGTAATTTTATTAGCCCCGCCCCTTCATTAATCGTTATGAGTGCACATTATACTTACACCCATATCAGATCACAAAGGGGCGGGGCTATCGGGCTCAATTTATTACATACAAGAAAGCTGCTGTTCGGCGCGCACGAGCAATTTTGATCGAGGTTCCACAAAGAGCGGTTCGAAATTCGATGCAGAGGAGCGGACACAGCAGCTCGAAGGCGTGGGTGGCAGTGGCAATACGGAAAATTTATTCCAAATTTTGGAGGCCTAGCGAAAAATCATCAAGTGGCGGTCGGACAGTTTCAACTTTCAACGCAAGGTGCCGACAAGCGTTTGGATGCAGTTAGTTATTGAAAGGTGCATTGGGAAATGAAAAATGGTTCTTCTCAGCACCAACATTTTATGGAAAGAAAGAGTTAATTGCGAAAAATTAGCAAATTTGATAGCGCATCGGAGGGAGATGATGCAGTAAATTTGAATGGATGGAATCACTAACACCAACCAAGCTACCACGTCAAACCCGATGCCACCGAAACAATTCATTTTCGCAATAACCTCTTTCTTATCATAAAAGCGGTCGAGCCCGCAAGTGATTGATTTTTGATGTCTGTGCTAGTGATGCATGTACGTGATTGGTTAGTTTACCTATTTCTAAACTTTTTATCAATTATCGATAATAAATAGTTAAAAATTATTATTTTCAAATAAATACAAAGAAGCGTTGACTCATCCTTGATCGAATGGTCCAAAAAAATAAAAAATCCATCGAGAAACGGCTCAGATATTAAAGTTTAAAGTCTATCATATTTTCGTGACGGTCCCCGATTTTCGCAATCGTAAAGTGTACACCAATATAGAAAACACAGACGTAGTCCTACGTCAAAAAACCAACATCAGAACAGTAATTACATGACTAAATTTTGCTGAACTAGCTTGGGTAAGTGCTCAAATGTGGTTTAATTTCAGTTTAATTCTCCTAAAATGAGACAGACCCTAAAGCCCTTTTTTCGTCATTGCAAAAAATAGCGTGTGCAACTCGTTGCAAAACTCGATTTTTTCAGCACTCGTAGTATTTATTTTAATGTAAATACAACTCGTGCTGAAAAATCATCTTTTTGCAACTAGTTGAACAAACTACTATTTTCGGGATAGGTTAATTCACGTGAGTTGAATATAGAAGCATTCAATCTTTTTATTCGTTTTCAAGTTAAAATGCATGCTGCATTTTGCTTGAACAGCTTGAACCGTCTAACACGGACTTTAGTGATTCTGCTCAAAAACCAACTTCTTGAAACGGAATCAGGTGCATGAATTTTTATGAAAATCTCGCCCCAGTCCCGGAAGTATTTTTTGGGTATTTTCACATATGTGTGTTCAAAGAGCGGAGGCGAAAAAAACATCTCGTAATTTGCACTCACACAAGTTTGGGTCGCCAGTTCTTCGGATGGTTCTCACCTGGTCTCACCACAAAACAAAATCAACGTGTGGTAGTATTTTATTATCAAACGCAACGCAAGAGCAAATTGCGGAAAATATTTACAACCTGTACGTTTGTGAGTGGTCGACAGACGAGGCTCTTCTCCAAGCTAGTGCTTTAGTAGTTGTTGACACTCGCAGCAGTGAAACATTTTCCTCTTCTTTCGCCGACGGGATTTTGATGGATTTTACGCGTTTTCGCCTCGCGAGTTTTTGGCAGCTTCTGTAATGGTGAAAATAGTGTGATTCGTTGATCGCGTGTGAATTTCGAACGGACGAAGCAGACGAAACGCTTTCAGTCGTTTTCGATTGGGACTTTATGGTCGGGTGTCGAATTAAAAGTGATATTCGCTGCGAAAATTGGATATTTTCGGCTACGGGAAAAGAAAGTGAGAATATACGATAGTGGTGAGAAAAATGCGGCATGGGTCACACCGAACGGCAGTGACGGGTGACATGAATGGGAAATGGCTTGCGGACGGCTGTAGCAAAAAGCATACAAAAATCAATGAGTTGTGTCAACAGTGCTGAAATCTCATTGATTGTGATAATAATTCAGATGATAATAAAGTGAAATTAAAAAGCCGTTTCCGCTTCAGAAGAAAATTTTCGGAAAATATTGTCAAGCGGTGTTCGCTAGTGCCAAAATAGTGTGTGTCACAAAGGATCTCGCGACGACGGCGCTCCTCATTCTTCGGGTAAAGAAGAAAATGAAATAAAAGCCGAGTGCCGCCATTTTATTTAATTTCGCACACATGCACACTTGAATGTTCGATCGCTCGCGGAGTGTCGCAGCGAAACACAGTGGGTGGATACGAATCAAAACAGTGATGAATGTCGTCCGGAACATTATTCCTTATTCCATTATATTTTTGTTTGTTTGATGATATATCAGAATAAGAACTTACAAAAACTAGCGAGTTCAAATTTCCTTGCTCTGCTTCGTTGAAATGTTTCCTTCGCCTGATCAAAAGTTTTGTAATTGACAGGTTTGCGTTTAATCAATAAATTTAAATTCTTTTACTCTGATATTGTTTTTATGATGTTATAATTTGTATGTACTAAAATCAGGTGTCTTGATAAACCTGGTACAATTTAGATAATTAATCAAGAATTGCTCCACATTCCATCTGGAACTTTATCTGGTTTTTAACTTAGTATTCTATTAGCATTTCCTCAGTAATTAATTGAAAGCCTACACAATCTAGATTCAAGCCTTATTTTCAAGAACATTAAGATTTAAGAAGCATACAAGTTAGTTAATAAGGCAGAATATTTGTGATGTGATGCTTTGTTGATTTTATCGATTTATAATGATTGCTGCCTGAAATGCGATACTTTTCTTTTTGATCGAGAGCTAGATTAAATGAAAAGCAATTAATAAAGTTCTTATTTTTATTGAATATATACCTTGTGTGGCAATTGGTGCATTCTGCCCAGAGTCGAGAATGTTTCCCACCAAAAACATCCTATAGTCTATAGACTAAACCGAGAATATTGTACTTGCCATCTTCGGATTCGTAAACCTTCGGTTTTGCTCACAAGGTCAACTGGAGACTCAATCAATGAAGGTCCGCTTAATGAGTTACTACAAAGAAGCGATACTCAATGATATTGAAGGTTTCAAGGTTTCAAACTCGGTGCACAGCACGTGGATGATTTGAATCTAAAATTGTGTTGGATCCTTCGAATCTATGACACAATTACGCTAGACCGGTGATTATCGCTGAGCCAAACAGCAATTTCTGATAGATAACACTTTATAATCATTTTGTCTGTTTATGATATTTCATTGAAATTTTGTTTTCGCATTTTTTATCCACCCATGCCGAAACCTTTTAACTCCGTCAGCATTCACTCGTGGTTCGGTTCGGTTTCGCCCACTGTGTTTTAACACTACACTCACACAATGACGTCAGGTTGTCCATCAACTCGGAAAAGCATTAACGCAAGAAGGAAAAAATTGGGCAGGAGATTTTCACTCAAGTAAAGTGCGGTGAATTCGTGCTGTAAAAGTGAAAATTTCCAGGAAAATCCGTTTTATTGTGATAATTTACCGGGCAAAGATTGCCAGTGATATGGAGTTTCCTGCGGGGAAGTGGAATTGAAGGTGGAAAGATTGAAAATAAATTCCAAGAAAAGTGTTGCTTGGATCGCTGACTTGCACAAACCACACACACTTCGACACAGTTCGAGGGAGAGTGGAAAGCATTTTTACGTTGCAGTGACACAAACACATCGGACGCCCAGAAGTGCTTGTCGGTTTGACGGACTGGCGCTGGTGCCGCGGTGCTGCGTTCGAAAACGGAACCAAGTTCGCTGCGCCTGGTCCGGTCTTCTGCTGCTGGGGATTTTTACGTGGATCGAAGCCGATTCGTGAGATCGCCGCGGATGGTTTTATGTGTATGAGTGCCGCCGTACCGTAGG
The DNA here is from genome assembly GCF_024139115.2 of Armigeres subalbatus. Taxonomy (NCBI): domain Eukaryota; kingdom Metazoa; phylum Arthropoda; class Insecta; order Diptera; family Culicidae; genus Armigeres; species Armigeres subalbatus. The sequence goes on along the minus strand of NC_085141.1, from coordinate 180,480,293 downwards.
GTCAAGTGAAGCGCCCCTATATTCTACACGGAAGAGTGGCTTGTGTTGTGCTTAGGCCGTGTTATTCTTCGCGATTTTCATGTGGATTAACCCAATTGAAACACAGGTAATTGTCCACTATTGATTCATGAACATTCAAATTCCTTACAGCAACTCAAAATCAACTGAATGATAGTCCCTTTTAGAAGAAAAATCATTATCAAATTCCTCGCCCTATTTCTATCGTTTGCGAAAGCCGCCCGCCATATTTGGGTTGCACTCGAAAGGCAATAAAACTTCAACAAAATTGATATTGAAGGCTATGTTGTAAAACAACTGCGTATAATCGAATTATAATCGTAGTTTTCTTATCCCACCGTCAAAATCCACGCTACAAAACGGAGGTGGCGATGCTGTATCAAAGCTGTCAAAACAGGAATAACAAAATCAAGGAATCGCAGTTACTGGAGCAGCCCCAGAGCAGAAGCAAATTTTTCTTCCTGCTTGATTCGCTTGTCCCCTGTTTATGTGTGTTTGTTCGTAACTGGATTTCATTTCTCGCCCAGTCACTCACCGCCGTTCACCGTGAGAACGGTTTTCTCTTCGCATCGGATCGGATCGGACAGTTGGAATTTGTACCTGTGTTGGTGTGTTTATTCTGAGTTCACGTTCACACAGCGAAGCGAGCGAAAACCGATAGTCCGAGACAACAATGTTGGTGGGTTGCCCTTCGGCGATGGTGGGTCTTGTTCGTTTGGCGTTGCGTTGCCATTCACATTGGGCGCAGACAGTGTTTACAGATCGATCCATTTGTTTTTGTGTGCCACGCTCGACATGCGGAATCTGTGACTTTACCATCGGTCGACTTTTTGTTCTTATTGTAGGCCCAAAACGCAAAGATTGGAAAAATACATCTGATAATCTGATGTATTTTTCCAATCTTAGCGTTTTGGGCCTACAATAAAAACAAAAATTCGACGGATTGTTAAGTCACAGATTCCGCATGTCGAGCGTGGCACACAAAAACAAATCGTATTACAAAAATTTAAAATGTTTCCAAAATGATAGAAACAATAGGGGGAATGGCGGCTTTGGCAGGTTTTGTTCTATTATTGTCGGGGGTTTTTATGCCTGATTATGGTCAAATTTGGCCTAAACATTCTTTGCATATCACCCCCCTGACAATAATAGAACAAAACCTGCCAAAGCCGTCTTTTCCCCTAGGCGGAATGGTCTACAAAACACGATCCCACGACGTAGACTACCTAAAACAATTTGGTACATTAATAATATTGTATTGTGTACATATATCTATACTCAAAGAGCCAGGAGGATGTCAGGCTCGTCCCCTTCATACTTTGTATTTCTATCTTAGGTCTTTCTGTGTTTCCCGTTCTACCAAAACGATTCCTACAGTTTATAACCTTCCGCACAATCCCAAAGAAAACCTCCCATGGCATCTATGAGAGGTCGTAGAGTTCTTTGCATCTTTTTTACGTAAATGTCCAACCAACCATCCTTCCCCTTCTTCAGCATTCGCAAGGACGTGGCCAGGACAGATTTCGATTATTGGAAAGTGCATTGCTTCCATCTAAAAGATTTTGGTTAGTCCCAAATCAATATCTGTGGTTACGGATGAAAGTGATGCTACTCCCATACAATAATCTTGGCTTGTACCACCTACGAATTTGTGCGAATTAATCAATGCTAATAAAATCTAATATAATCAAAGAGCCATCATGCCAAGAAACGTAACAAAAATGGCTAAACTCGTTTTTCGAAGTTTGGCAATAACTTTTTATGTATTTACCTCAAATTTCAGCTTGGGTAAAATATCCTACACTGAGGTTACTGGTCGTAAGACTATCATACGATTCTCTTTTGAAATTTCGCCACAAGAAAATGTATTGATTTTAAAATCAGATTTTCATACGATTCACTAATGAAATGCATTTCATATACGACAATCTGATGAAAAATTTCAAGTTCGTTTAAAAAAAATGCCTGGTTTAGAATCATGGTCGTTGTGATTAGGAGGCGTGTGATCACACCACACGTCCACCGACGCTTCGAGGAATCGTCTTGTAATAAAAAGTCTCCAAATAAAATGATAGATTTGACCGAATAGATTTGATTTTAAGATTTCCATAGTTCAATTCTTATGAAACATTCTCATAAGTTTGTCGCATTAAAATTTTACGACCAGTATCCTCAGTGTAATGTTTTAGTCATGAAGTTAACCCCTCCAGATCTTTGTTTTCTGAACTGTACAGACAACGAGCTTTACTACTTAATTAAGAATATGTTTATATGAAAACGTCAATTTATATAAAAAAAATACGGCGGTTGACGAAATAAATAAAAACATTCTTTACAGACCCTATCGCCTAATCTTAACGCCGACGAGTATATCAATTAACTACACATATCTCTTCCAATCATAATATCCCGATTTGTTCACCCCCTTGGTAGATTTTGGAGTGAGAAAGGAGGGAATGTGACAAAATCGGATTCTTTTATTTTCAACTAGTTGACCCGGCAGACGTCCTGCATAGTAGGCGAGAATGTGCGTTCCGAACTGCCCATGCAAAGTTCGCATAGGAATCACAATTTTAGTTTTTCACGGTTTGCTCAACTTTACTCATAATTTTCGCATTAGGAAATATCATATAAACCCGTCGGAAACTATAACGAATGTTTCTGCTGAAGAAATGAAAAAATCCATCCAGCCGTTTTCGAGTTATGCGGATACGAACACAGACCATTTCATTTTTATATATAAGATAATAAATCATTTTACTAATATGAACCAGTTTAGGCCTTGGAAAGACTTCATACGTGATTTTTTTTTATTTATTATCAGACTAAGGCCGGAGTGGCCTGTGCTGCACATAAAAGTCTTCTCCATTCAGCTCGGTCCATGGCTGCACTTCGCCAACCACGCAGTCCATTTTCACCGGATTACTGTCCGACATTCTGGCTACGTACCCGGCCCACCGCAGTATTCCGATTTTCGCGGTGTGAACAATGGATGGTGCTCCCAACAGCTGATGCAACTCGTGGTTCATTCGCCTCCTACACGTACCGTCCGCCATCTGCACCCCACCATAGATGGTACGCAACACTTTCCTTTCAAAAACTCTCAGTGCGCGTTGGTCCTCCACGAGCATCGTCCAGGTCTCGTGTCCGTAGAGAACTACCGGTCTAATAAGCGTTTTGTAGATAGTCAGTTTGGTACGGCGGCGAACTCTATTCGATCGGAGCGTCTTACGGAGTCCAAAGTACGTACGATTTCCAGCCACTATGCGCCTCCGAATTTCTCTGCTGGTATCGTTATCGGCGGTCACCAGTGAGCCCAAGTACACGAATTCTTCAACCACCTCGATTTCGTCACCACCGATAGAAACTCGTGGTGGGTGGCTTACATTGACCTCTCTTGAACCTCTTCCTATCATGTACTTCGTTTTCGACGTATTGATGACCGTTTAGCTTCGCTTTTCAGGCTGGTGAAGGCTTCCTCCATCTTCTCAAAGTTACGTGCCATGATACCAATGTCGTCAGCGAAACCAAATAACTGGACGGACTTCGTGAAAATCGTAACATTTGTGTCAATCCCTGTCCTTCGTATTACTCCCTCCAAAGCGATGTTGAATAGCAGACACGAGAGACCATCACCTTGCCGTAACCCTCTACGCGTTTCGAAGACTCGAACTACGCATATCACACCCGATCCATCGTCGCCTTGATCAACCGTATCAGTTTATCCGGAAATCCGTTTTCGTGCATTAGCTGCCATAGCTGGTCCCGATCGATTGTATCATATGCGGCTTTGAAGTCGAAAAATAGATGATGTGTGGGCATGTTGTATTCGCGGCGTATGACGTATGGCGAACACCTGGTCTGTGGTAGAGCGTTCACCTATAAAACCCGCCCGGTACTGCCCCACGAACTCTCTTGCAATTGGTGTTAGTCGGAGGCATAAAATTTGGGAGAGTACCTTGTAGGTGGCGTTCAGCAATGTGATTGCGCGGTAGTTGCTACAATCCAGCTTATCGCCCTTTTTGTAGATGGTACACACGACACCTTCATGCACGACAGGTTCATTACCATACCGCCACCGTTGTCTGCCATATCGCCATTCAGGTGCTCTTCGTAGTGCAGCCGCCACCTTTGGACCACCTCACGCTCGTCTGTAAGAAGGTTCCCGTTTATGTCCTTACACATATCGGGCTGTGGCACGTAGCCCTTACGTGAACGGTTCAACTTCTCAAAGAACTTTCGTGCGTTATTAGCGCGGTACAGTTCCTCCGTCTCTTCACGGTCTCGATCTTCCTGCTGGCGCTTTTTCCTCCGGAAAATCGAGTTTTGTCTGTTCCGCGCCCGTTTGTATCGTGTCTCGTTCGCCCTCGTGCGGTGTTGCAGCAATCTCGCCCATGCTGCATTCTTCTCCTCAACTAACTGCTCACATTCGCCGTCATACCAGTCGTTTCTCTGATCCGGAGCCACCGTGCCTAGTGCAGCGGTTGCGGTGCTTCCAATGGCGGATCGAATATCTCTCCAGCCATCTTCAAGAGATGCTGCGCCTAGCTGCTCTTCCGTTGGAAGTGCCACTTCCAGCTGCTGAGCGTAGTCTTGGGCTAGTCTACCGTTTTGTAGCTGCCCAATGTTAAGCCGCGGCGGACGCCTCCGACGCGTGTTGATTACCGTCGAGAGTTTTGAGCGCAGACATACTGCAATATGGTAGTGGTCGGATTCAATATCCGCACTGCGGTAAATGCGTACGTTCGTGATGTCGGAGAAGAACTTACCGTCGATTAGAACGTGGTCGATTTGGTTTTCCGTTTCTTGATTATGTAATTTCCATGTGGCCTTGTGGATATTCTTGCGGGGGAAGAAAGTGCTCCGGACTACCATTCCGCGGGAGGCTGCAAAGTTTATGCATCGTTGGCCGTTGTCGTTCGATACGGTATGCAGACTATCCGGTCCGATGACCGGTCTATACATTTCCTCCCTTCCTACCTGAGCGTTCATGTCACCGATGACGATGTTGACGTCCCGCAGTGGGCATCCGTCGTATGTCTGATCCAGCTGCGCATAGAACGCTTCTTTTTCGTCGTCGGATCTCCCTTCGTGTGGGCAGTGCACGTTGATGATGCTATAGTTGAAGAAACGGCCTTTTATCCTCAGCTTGCACATCCTTGCGTTGATTGGCTGCCACCCAATCACGCGTTGGCGCATCTTTCCCACCACTATGAAGCCGGTTTCCAGCTCGTTGGTGGTGCCACAGCTGTAGTAGAAGGTAGTCGCTCGATGCCCGTTTTTCCACACTTTCTGTCCTGTCCAGCAGATTTCCTGCAGGGCTACGACGTCTAAGTTGCGGGGATGTAATTCATCGTAGATTATCCTGTCGCAACCTGCGAAGCCTAGCGACTTGCAGTTCCATGTTCCAAGCTTCCAATCGTGATCCTTTATTCGTCGCCAAGGTCGTTGCCGATTGTATCGAGTCGTATTATCTTCTATGTCGTTCGTAATAGTTGTTTTTAAAGGCGGCTTATTGGGCCTGCGCAAACCTCCTATCTCGTCGGAGGGCCGTCGTGTCAGGGCTGTTTAGCGTCCCACCTAACACCAGGACTTGGGCTTGTGCGCTTTGAGCGGCACACGGTCGCTTTGGCCTAGCCTACTTGCGGATTCATGCAGCTTTTTATAGAGGTTATTTTGCATTATTTCTAGAGCATATTTCGGTTTCATGCTATCACAGTTTCTGGTTTTATGGAAATGTTCGAGAATCGAACAACGATTACAAAATTAGCATCGTATTTTGGGAAATATCAGAGCATGCAAGGCAAATGATTCTTGTCATATTGTGTTCGGGTTCTGATAAAGGTTTGTCGCTAGGTGCGTTTGTCAGTAACAAACTCTGTTGATGACAAAGAGTATATTGTTAGGCGTTGCTCGAATATTGATTCCCTGTACAAGATACGACCGCTCGACGTAAACTACGTAAACAGATCATAAGATTATTATTTTGGTTAGAGCCTAAGAGTGATTGAAATTTTGACTTTTGCTCTCCCCTATGCTTGAACGATAGCATTTGCTGTTTTGGTGAACCTCCTAGATTTTCAACTGAATTGGTTATTATTTAACTGAGTACGAGTAGTTTGAAGAAATCGTCCCGTATGTGTAAGATCGTTTCGTGAGGCGGATCATTAACTATTTAGGGGGAGATCCCTCAGCGCCGGACACCTCCCAATACCGGATACTTCTTGCAGAGGTTCCTCCTTCATATTAAGTACAAAAGGAAGCTGTTGAAAAGGCTTCTAACGGAATATCAGATCTTCATGTGATAAACTTTGTACAAAATTTGAAGTTGAATAAAATTTCTTCACACCTGTTGAAGAGGACATTGAAAAATGTGGGAATTTGGATTAGGATGTAAAAAATTTAGCTGAAGAGTCAAATAAGCTCCACTAACAATCTATATAGGTACATAAAAATGTTTTTCTGTCTGTCTGTCTACTTAACCGATCGGCGTGAAAATTTGTATTAAGAGGTTTTTGGGGCCGGGGATGTTTCTCAGGTGGTTCGGGACCCCTCCCCGCTTTGGAAAGGGGGGCTCCCATACAAATAAAAAAAAACATTTCTTCATAACTCGAGAATTATTCAGAAAATAAATCAATTTTAGGCGAAACGAAGTTTGTCGGGTCTGCTATTTTTAATATTTACAACTGAAAGCACGTGAAAAATATTACTATTCTGAATGATGTCTTTACTCATGTAACAGGAACTTAGTCACAGTTGAAAATGATGCAATAGTGTCCTGTATTAGGAGACATTTTTCTGAACCGTGAAATTTTCACCAAAATTCTTCGTCGAAAAACGTGTTGAAATGATCAAATATAGTTTGTATGAATCATCATTGGTCAATAATCATATTTTGTGTATCTTTCTTCTATCTATTCTTCCTGTAAGGCAATATAACTCACGAAGATGATGCGAGATTTCCTCACCAATCGATTTGTCTTGCTCTTTTCTGTGTTTCTATATGCAAAAGGTTAGAAAAATTTTAAAGGAATAGTTGGGAAAACTGTCAAAATACAATATTAGGGCGAGTTTGGAGAAAACCTGAGAAAACCTAATGCGATCGCTCGAAAAATGATCTAGAGTGCGGCGTCGCAATTAACATTAAATCAAATTTTGATGACATGAAAATGACATTCCGAACGTTAAACGTAAAAACCCGAGCAACGCAGGGTACGTTCTGCTAGTAAGGTATAAAAGGAAACAAAATCCGGATAGTTAGTTTTTCCCTGTCCATGGATAAGGGGCTTGACGTTGATATTTCAAGTGTCGTAAAAAGATTTTTATTTTATTTTTATTTTTGTTGTTTAATAGAGTGCTTTTTTCAAACAAAGGTTAAGTTCAACACTAAATTAAAAAATAAAAATATTTTTCCATTTTTTATATCTCCTTCACAAGAATATCGTTATTTGAATGGTAATGGTTTGAAAATAAGCTCCGTAGAGAAACTTTTATCACATCTTACTTAAATAAGGTCAACAGTTATACCAAACACTTGAGGTACCATGCCTCCAAGTTAACTAATGGTTAGTGTCGCACGATCTAACAACAACTGCCTATTGGTAAATTTGGAGGTGCCGGCAGGGCTCAGTAGGGGTCTAACTAACATAACTCTAATACTAACAAGACCCTGAAACAAACGCTTATCCAAATAGCATACATCTATTTATACTTGTAGTAGTAGCTAACAATAATTCATTTTGTACCCGTATAGCTGAAGTAGAATTTTAGTAGTGAAAAGTATAATTTGTAGATTTACTAATTTGGCATTGGAGATAGTGAATGTATCTATTATATCTTCTCGATAATCTTTTTATTTTAGTCTCTCTAGCTGCATGGATCAACGCAAAAAAACTGTTTCTCTCTTCCTTCTATTAGGTTAGTTAGAGAAATTAGCGGATATAAAGGGGACATGACTTAGTGTTTCTCGTATTAAGACAAATTCGCTGACCTTTACCTTATAATAAAATAAATGACCGATAGTAAAATAAATGACTGAAATTTAAACATATCAAATAAATAATAAAAAACGAAAATAAATACATGACCATCGGTGGACAGAAAGACAAGAGACAGAGTTCTGTTTAGAATAGTTAATTGAGACCATTGCCCTCACAAGATAGAGAATAACTAGTACCACTATTATTGCTACAAGACTAATAACTTGACCACTTACGGAAATGAGGATAGACCATATGATGCGTTCATCCACTATTGTATTGAATATTGTATACCCTGAATCTGAATAACTGAGTTTTAGACCTCATTATTTTAATAAATAATAAAGGTTTAAATATTAGAAAAGGGAATAGAACTTGACCAAAAAAAGCAATTACGGAAGAACTGGACAGAAATTTTGTATAATGATCACTATTAGACTACTGAAACTTTAACATATGACATTACTGTGACTGATAGGATACAATTAACTCGACGACGTATTGACAAACATCCGATACTCAACCGTGTTAAAATAAGGGAAGCTCTTCAATGTGTCCATTTATTACAATAGTACTTAAATTAATCTATTTTGAAACTACCCTACCAGAATGATATCATTACATCTTTATTCGAAATTGTTACTTGGAAATGGCAACAGTACCACCCGTTGTCAACATAGACTACTATTAGGTATTGAATGTCGGCTCCAAGTAACTAATAATTAAATTTACATGTTAACTACTTATTCAGAAAACATCTATGAACATGTTGAGCTTTCATTATTTGTTCGGTTTATAATTGACAGACTGTAGATAGAAAGAATAATGTATCGATATGATCACAATACAAACCCAGGCCGCAGTGACCTAGTGAGCAACATAGCTTGAGTCGTCTGCTAGTATTGTGTATCACATGGAGAGCCCAGCCGAGATACCAGTCTATTAAGACTACAACTGGTCAACTCTCGAAAAAAAAAAAAAAATCCGGATAGTTAGTTTTTGACGTAGGACTACGTCTGTGTTTTCTATATTGGGGTACACTTTACGATTGCGAAAATCGGGGACCGTCACGAAAATATGATAGACTTTAAACTCTAATATCTAAGCCGTTTCTCGATGGATTTTCAATTTTTTTGGACCATTCGATCAAGGATGAGTCAACGCTTCTTTGTATTTATTTGAAAATACTGATTTTTAACTATTTATTATCGATAATTGATGAAAAGTTTAGAAATAGGTAAACTAACCAATCACGTACATGCATCACTAGCACAGACATCAAAAATCAATCACTTGCGGGTTTGGATCTAATCCTCAGTTTGAACAAGATTTTACGCATAGCAGACGCATCAAAGCGATCGTAGCGGAGCGGACACAGCATCACGGAGGCGCTAATAAGCTTTTCAAAGAAAATCCATCGCATTGGTGGTGGTGCTCGATGTGTTGCTGCAGATCATTCATCCTCAACGAACCAGAATTTCATATGAAGAAAAGGTTGACCATAAAAATAGCACTGTGGCGATCCCGCACCGCCAATGCCGATGCTGAAAATTTATTACAAATTGTGGTGTCAGTTAGTTGGTTCTTCAAGGACCAACATTTTATGAAAAGAAAGAGTTAATTGCGAAAATGGACTGTTTCGGTGGCATCGGGTTTGGCGTGGTTGCTGTTAGTGATTCCATCCATTAAAATTCACTACATCATCTCCCTCCGACGCGCTATCAAATTCGCTATTTACGATTGAGTTTTGCACTTTGAAGAAAGTTTATTTCGGATAGTCGGATAAACCTTCTTTTGTATAAAATCAATGAAGACGCCACCTCAGTGGAAACTATCTACAGCAACCACCCATCGGTGAACGTCACTCGGACAGACAGATGCCGAAAGATAATGTTTTGTAATATGAAGAAACTTCGTCTTGAGTCAAATTTCTGTTGTCATTCCTCGCAACAATACGCATCTTAGATAAACAACATCTCATAACCAAATTCAGAATCTTGCGAGAAAATTTCATTGAATTCTTAGAATTTATCATTCTCCGAAAGGTCCGTTGTCTGTGGAAACCCGATCGAAATGGCTCGCGCGCGCCGAAAAGCAGCTTTCTTATATCTAATGAAGTAATTCCATTAGCCCCACCCCTTCATTAATCGTTATGAGTGCACATTATTACACCCATATCAGCTCACAAAGGGGCGGGGCTAACGGGCTTAATTTATTAAATACAAGAAAGCTGCTGTTCGGCGCGCGCGAGCCATTTTGATCGGGATTCTACAGAAAGCGGTTCGACATTCGATGCAGCGGAGCGGACACAGCAGCACGAAGTGGGTGGCAGTGTGGCAATGCTGTAAATTTATTTCAACCTTTGGAGGCTTAGCGAAAAATCATCAAGTGGCGGTCTGACAGTTGCAATGCAAGATGTCGACAAGCGATTGGATGCAGTTAGTTATTGGAATGGGAATTGGGAAAAGAAAATTGGTTCTTCTCAGGACCAACATTTTATGAAAAGAAAGAGTTAATTGCGAAAATGGACTGTTTCGGTGGCATCGGGTTTGGCGTGGTAGCTTGGTTGCTGTTAGTGATCGCATCCATTCAAATTTACTGCATCATCTCCCTCCGACGCGCTATCAAATTCGCTATTTACGATTGAGCTTTTCAGTTTGAAGAAAGTTTATTTCGGATAGTCGGATCAACCTTCTTTTGTATAAAATGGTGGCTTTTGTATAAAATCAATGAAGACGCCACCTCAGTGGAAACTTTCTACAGCAACCACCCATCGGTGAACGTCGCTCGGACAGACAGATGCCGAAAGATAATGTTTTGTAGTATGGAGAAACTTCGTCTTGAGTCAAATTTCTGTTGTCATTCCTCGCAACAATACGCATCTTAGATAAACAACATCTCATAACAAAATTCAGAATCTTGCGAGAAAATTTCATAGGATTTTTAGAATTTGTCATTCTCCGAACGGTCCGTTGTCTGCGGAATCCCGATCAAAATGGCTCGCGCGCGTCGATAACCAGCTTTCTTATATCTAATGAAGTAATTCCATTAGCCCCGCCCCTTCATTAATCGTTATGAGTGCACATTATATTTACACCTATATCAGACCACAAAGGGGCGGAGCTAACGGGCTTAATTTATTGAATACAAGAAAGCTGTTTTCCAGCACGAGCCATTTTGATCGGGATTTCGCAGAGAGCGGTTAAATAAGATTTTACGCAGAGCCGACGCAGCGGAGCGAACGCAGCAGCACGAAGGCGCTCTGGTAGCATTTTCAAAGGAAAATCATCGAATTGGTGGTGGAAGTCTGCGTTGGTGGTCGTCATTCAACCTCAACAAACCAGCATTTTATGTGAAGAAAGGGTTGATTACAAAAATGACGGCTGTTTCGATCCCGTGCGATGCAGTGGCGATGCTGAAAATTTATTCCTAATGGTGGCGTCTTGGCGAAAACTCATCGAGTGGTCGTCGAACAATAACAGCACGAAGTAGAATTCTAACCCTAACGTTTCGACAAGCATTGGGTTGCAGTTAGTTATTGGAAAGGTGCATTGGGGACACAAAATTGGTCCTTCTCAGGACCAGCATCTTCTGAACAGAAAGGGTTGATTGCAAAATGGACTGTTTCCGTGGAACCGGCGTTTGGCGTGATAGTTCGGTTGCTGTGAGCGATTCCATTCATTCGAACAAATTTGTTGCGTTGTCACTCACCGACGCGCGCTTATGATTCTGCTATCGAAGGGTAACTTTCTGTCAACGCCAAACTATTAATTTTGGACTTTGATGAACATTCTTGCATCCCGGATTAAACTACCCTTGTGTAAAATAATGGTACTGTAAAGAACCGATATTTTCCAATAATGAAGCTTTCAATCCTTTTCAATCCTCAACAACATCAAAACATAATCAAAATCTTGTGAGGAAATTCCATTTGACTGCTACTGACGCCATCCATTTGAACAAACTCATTGCATCATCTCCCTCCGACGCGCGCTTGTGGTTGTGCTACCAAAGGGCAACTTTCTGTCGTCGCCAAACGATGGTAACCCGGAAAAAAATCGATATCATTTCTAATGACTAACGAAACAAAACCAAAGAATCTTGCCAGAAAATTTCACTTTCCGTCGACGACGGCCAAATCGATGAAGACGCCACCTTAGTGAAAAATGTCGTTTAGCTGCCTTAGTTTTTCAAATGGCGCATTATTAAAAACAACAAATCTTTCCAAAATCGTCATTGTCGTCTAAACAGCCGAACAGTCTGTTTGTCTGGATAAACAATTTTCCTAACGGTCAAAACCTCTTCTTGGATAAATAGTTTAAGTCCTGAAAAGGACTGTTTGTAATTTATTCTTGAAGTCCCGCTCACTTTGCCACCAGCGCTATAGAAAACGATGCATGTACGCTTCCATCGATATATTTGTGTTTGGTTGCGCGCCACCTCCGATTCTGCTTATTTTTCCTTTATTCCGGACATTTTTGAGCATAATGTCTTCTAGGATTCTGATGATATCCACTGAAAGTTAGGCGAGTGGCTTCAGTGGCGATGCGGCCGATGAGTCGTTCCTTTTCCACGGCTGATTCATCCAACTGGGAGCTACCCTCCAATAAAAAATACCCTCCATTTCGTATAGCTACGTAGTCCTACGTCACCTTTGCGTACAACCCGATTGGGCTGCACCTTTGAGTTTTTTTGTTAAATGGCTTATGTGCCCGGTACTGGAGGATCTCCTTCTAAATATAATCAACCCGAAGACTTAATTACTTACTTATGGATCCTGTACACCTCCGGTGGTGCAAAGGGCCGACTTGAAAGATCTCCATCCTGAGCGTTGCCCGGCTATCGCTTTAACCTGTTTCCAGGTTAGATTTTGGTCGACTTCTTTTATTTCGTTATTGAGGCTTCGCCGTCGTGAGCCAGGTCTGCCTCTACTGCGATGTCCCGCTGGGTTCCAGTCTAATGCTTGTTTACAGATTTCGTTTCCGCCCCTACGTAGAGTGTGGCCGACTCAGCCCCACTTCCGATCCCGAATTTATGTTGCTACCGCCCTCTGGTGACAACGACGATGAAGCTCGTTGTTTGAGATCCAGTTGCGAGGCCACCAGGCCCGAATTTTATACCGCAGGCATCTGTTGATGATCACCTGCAGCCGTTGAGTGTTCTCCACTGATACACACCATGTTTCGCTAGCGTATAACAGCACAGATTTCACGTTAGAGTTGAAAATCCGTATTTTGATGCGTTCACTTATCTGCCTGTTTTTCCAGATATTTCTTAAACTCGCAAAGGCAGCCCTTGCTTTCTTGATCCGTGCGCCTATGTCGATCTCTGTACCGCCGTCTGACGCCATTTGGCTACCAAGATATTGGAAGCTTCAACATTCTCCACTGGTTGCCCGGCTACTGTGAAACTGGAAGGAGTCACCGTGTTCACATCCAACCTTTGTACGCCGAGTTCAGAAGGGTGATCCCTCTGTAATTGGCACACTCTAGTCTCTACCATTTCTTATACATTGGGCATATGAAACCATTCAACAAGCCGGCAGGCAGTTCTTCATCCTCCCATATTTTCTGGATAATGTGGTGGATTGATTGATGCAGCTGCTCACTTCCATGCAGGGACAGAAAAAGTCAGTTCAACTACACTCAAACAGCTGACATCCAACACACAATCAAGTTGCTAGTCCTTCCCGAATTTGAATGTGCGAATGAATAGGACGGCATGTGCACGAACAGCAGCAAGCGTCGACCCTCGGTGTCAGCGTTGTTTTGTGCGGTGTCAAAATGAATCTTCAGCTTGGAACATTGATATTCAATTTGAAATCTCAAAATATGAATATCATTTCATACTGCGGTGCATGGATTCAACAATTTGAAGTCAGATTCCTAAAATATATTCGTCTGTTTAGTATATAAAGTAAAATAATCATCATTTATCGGTGCAAATCAACCGCAATTCAAAATATTCATTTCAGCCCCGGTAGATATTCGTTTTTTACGCTCGATTATCAATCGGCTATTGAGGATCGGGTGGTAAATTTGGTATGGAAGTTTGACAGCATGCTGCGAGATGTTCGTTCCTGCATTGCCGAGCGTCTGATCAAAACAAACACGAATCAATGACGAAGCTGCCTACTGAGCATCGATGCAACTGATAGTAAAACGAAGATTTCCGTCCTTGCTTCCATGTTTGAGAAGCTCGACCGGGATCTCGTCCTTCCCAGCAGCTTTACTGTTTTTCAGCTCGGTTAGAGTCTTCTTAACCTCGTCCAGCGTTGGTGGTTCCACAGCTTGACCGTCGTCGACTATGTACATCCTGCTCCTTAATACACCTTCATTTCCACCGTTCAACAAATCTACAAAGTGCTTCTTCCACCTGGCTGCCACCATAGTCTTGTCTGTCAGCGAATTCCCTTCTCGGTCATTGCACATTGCGGGCACTGGCGCAGTCTTATGCCGCGCGCCATTGACAGTTGCGTAAAACCTCCGCATATCGTTTCTATCCATGTTCTCATGCGCTTCAGCTATCACACTCTCTTCGTGTTGCCTGCGGTGGATTCGTTTCTCTTCTGCCCATGCTACACTGTACCGCTCGGGCACGAGCCACTAGCATTCGACTCCTAGCGACATGTTTCTCGTCCGTCAGTCGCTACCACTCATAAAACCAACCATTTCGTTAGCGTCGCTGTGCAGTGCCCAACACTTCCTGCGCTGTTGTAGTCACAGCTTCGTGGATATGTTCCCACAATCTGTTGAGCGCCAGATCCGGTGGCATCTTCTATCCGCTCGTTCAGCTTCTGGTGGTACTGTTCAGCAACTCCTTCGACAGACAAGCGTTGGGTATTGAAACGCATCATTCTGTTGTTTCGTGAATTCGTGACGCTGTAGAGTCGCGCCAGATTTTTTGCAACTACAAGGTAGTGATCCGAGTCGATGTTCGGACCTCTGAAGGACCTTACATCTATAACATCCGCGAAATATCGTCCGTCTACCAGCACGTGGTCTATCCGTGAGCAAGTGTCTCCATTCGGATGTTGCCAGGTGTGTTTGCGGATATTATTACGTGCGAAGTAGGTACTGCTTATTGCCATCCCTCTAGCAGCAGCAAAGGTTACAAGTCGCAGACCATTATCGTTGGTAGCGGAATGAAGGCTTTCCGTACCAATGACATAGAGCAGCGGTTCTCAACCTGGGGTACATGTACCCCTGGGGGTACCTTCGCTGGTCCCAGGGGGTACCTCGGACAAAAATGCTTAATGGCGGCTGTATTACCATTCCAATAAAAACTCATTATTAGTTTTGATAATTGTTTTATGTTTGATTCCAAAACTTTGCATTCTACATAATATGCATGGCGATGTGATCAGTTTATCAAAGCCTGTAAAAAGCTCAGTAGCTTAGCTACAAAAGTCTTCTTCGAAGCCTTTCGGGAGGCTTCTTCTGAGCAGCTCGTAAGCCTTCTTCCGAGCAGCTCGTAAGCCTCCCTTCAAAAGGTTTGGAATTCTTCTTTCAAGGAGCTTGAAAGCCTCCTTTCAAGAGACTCAAAAAACTTGCTATCAAAAAGCTCAGAAACCTCCTTCCAAGATGCTTGGAAGCCGCTTTTGAAGAGGCTCGGAAGCCTACTTTCCAGAGGCCTGCTTTCTAGATGTTCGAAAGCCTGCCATAAGGCTCAGAAGCCACCTTTCAAGAGACTCGGAAACCTCCTTTCAAGAGACTTGGAAACCTCCTTTTAAGAGACTCAGATTGCTCCTTTCAAGAGGCTCGGAAGTCTCCTTTCAAGAAGCTCGGAAGCCTCCTTTTAAGAGGCTCGGAATCTGTTCTTCAAGAGGCTCGGAAGCTTCCTGTCAAGAAACTCGGAAGCCTACTTTCAAAAGGCTCGGAAGCCTCCTTTCAAGAGGCTTGGAAGCCACCTTTCTTGAGGCTCGAAAGCTTCAAGTCTTGAGGCTCGGAAGCCTCCTTTCAAGAAGCTCGGAAACCTCCTTCCAAGAGACTCAGAAACCTCCTTTCAAGAGATTAAGAGGCTCGGAAGCTTTTTTTCACGAGGCTTGGAAGCTTCCTATCAAGAAGCTCAGATCCTCCTTCCAAGAGGCTTGAAAGCCTCATTTCAAGAGGGTTGAAAGCCTCCCTTCAAAAGGTTTGGAATTCTTATTTCAAGATTGAAAGACTCCTTCTAAAAGGCTCGGAAGCCTCCCATTTTTCATGAGGCTCGAAAGCTTCCTGTCAAGAGACTCGGATGCTTCCCTTCAAGAGGTTTGGAATTCCTCTTTCAAGGAGTTTGAAAACCTCTTTCAAGAGGCTAGGAAGCGTCCTACCAAGATGCTGAAAAGCGTTTTTTAACGATGTTTAGAGGCCTCCCTTCAAGATGCTCAGAAGCCTGCTTTCAAGAGGCTCAAAAGCGGCCTCTCATGTTTCATGCTCGGATGCTCCGAAGTTTACTTTCAAGAGGCTCAAAAGCCTTCACATGTCCTCAAAGACTTATTATTAAAAAAATAACAAAATAACGAAAATTTCAGTCAGCTTTATATGGAGAGCCATACTACCCAAAATCGCATATAATCAAAATCCGGCAAAGATGGGACTGATATGCGATCATAGACAGGATATATCTCATTAGTTTTCAGTTCCGTTTTTTATACATCTCATAAGTAATGCTTATTTTCATTCACAACGAAAAAAATAGGGGGTACCTCAATGAATGTAAAAAGTGCGAAGGGTTACCTCTTAAGAAAAAGGTTGAGAACCGCTGACATAGCGAAAGAAACTTTCTCTTCCGATCTGCGCATTTGCATCCCCGATGACAATCTTTACATCGTGTGTTGGGCACTCTCCGTAAGCCTTATCAAGGCTCTCATAGAACTCGTCCTTCACGTCATCAGGCTTATCGTTCGTTGGGGCATAGGTGCTGATCAGGCTGTAGTTGAAGAATTTGGCCTTCATTGGTCGCTTGTCGTTTTCCACTCCAGATCACCATGAAGCCAACTCCTTGTTGTGCTCTGTCACCGCCGCTATAGTAGATGTGGTACTTAAACGAAGTGTTCGCGATGGGATCCACCGGCCGGAACTCACGTTCTCCAGCTCTGGGCCACCGTATTTCCTGGATTGCTGCCACACTCACGCTCAAATTCAGTTATTTCCATTAATTCACATTTATTTGCGTTCATTTGAATGCATTGCAGCAGTTTTTAAGAGATTTTTTTTTCGATTTTAATTTTTTTTCCAATGGGATCCTTGGGAAAAATGTTTTTTCAATAACTCCGGAGCGCAATTTCCGATTGGGCCAATTTTCAATTGCGAAAAATTAGGAAGGATTGTCCGACACTGTACATACACACATACAGACATCACCTCAATTCGTCGAGCTGAAGCGATTGATATATAACGAGCCTTCTATCAAAAGGTCGGTTTTGGAGTGATCATATAGCCTTTACGTATACTTATAGTATACGCGAAAGGCAAAAACCCAGATTAATCCACCTAGCGGCGATGATGCCTTTCTCGTGCATCGTAAAATGTATTGAAAAAATCACATTAGAAAGGTCTGAAAATCATTTGTTTTTCTATCGTTTTGCATGTTTTTGCATTAATTATCATGCATTGACATGATTTTTAATTTTTTTTCAATTTTTAATTTTTTTCTCAAGGGGGGGATTTATTGTCCCTTGGGAAAAAACAATGATTTTCCAATCATTCCGAAATACAACGTCCGATCGGGCTAATTTTTAAGAGCAAACAATGGGACCACATTCCCCGCCGAACGCAATCTGTTGCGAGTAAATCGAGTAATGCTAAGTTCCAAAAAGTGTGTACAAAAGTTGTATGCATACACACACATACAGACATCACCTCGGTTCGTCGAGCTGAGGAGATCGGTATATAACACTTTGGGTCTCCGGGCCTTCTATTAAAAGTTCATTTTTGGAGTAATCCTATTATAGCCTTTCGGTACAACTTTGTTGTACGAGGAAGCCAAAAACATTTTACGGTGTCGGTAGATATTCCCGGCAGGCTAATGCACTCCGGCATTGCACCGCAATTGCATCTTTAAGCTCAAATTCTACTAGCATCGTAAAGTCTTGAGTGAGTACACATGATTACAGAGGAATTTCAGCAAAACAAGTTTTTGAGCCTGTACCGGGAAATCGGACCCTGCGGGAAATACCATCCGTAACTCTATTTTCTGGCACTGCGTATGCTTTCGTATTTCACAAAATACGGATTCAATGTTCGTCCTCCCGAAGATTTGTTTACAAAATCAACACTCAAACTCAATACGTTTACGGAATTTTGATCAATTTACACACACTGGCAACACTGTCAGCGGCGGCATGCATTTGCTCCGTCACTCTTTTTAGCACAAACATTTTATTACAACACAACGGTTGTGGCTTGTGCGGGATGGGAACAACACACTCAGACCATGTCGTGCCTTCCTCGTTGTCAGTCCAAATAAAAACGCTTGCGGCGAGCGAGAAGCATCGTAAAAAAGGGCCAATCGAACGTTCTGGATGGTCCCGTCGTTCCGTCGGATGTCGTGTGTTGCCTGCTTTTGTGCGTACCTTGCCTGGGCCACCACCGGGTCCTTGTCTGTCGTCCAACGGCGGTGTATTTCCAAGTTGATGTTGCATCTGCGTTTTGGAAATTACTGTGAAGGTGTCAAGCTACAGTTCCGTTTTCTCCCGATGCGATCAATGCAATTATATAAGAAAATTTTCGCTCAATTGTTGTCAAGTGAGAAAATAGTGTTTTCAGTAGCACTTCATTACAACTTTCGAAATGTGATGATGCAATTCGATGACATGGACGGGCAGTGTGAATTTGTAGCAATGTTTTCATAAAAGTGCCTTACCCAATTCGAAGACGGAATTGCGATGGCAAATGACGACAACACGATAACGACGAATGTGTGTGCTGGTAATGAAAATCGCAATCCGCCGGACTTGGTATGACGAAACAACATTTCGACGACAGTTCGACACTCAAATTGTCGTCTGTCCTTGGTATCATTAGACGTTTTGTGTCTACGGTTGATGTCTTATGACGAGGCTAGTGCTAATCTATTTTGCCTCGACACATAACAATTTACCAGCACACGGCAGTTTGGTAATGGTTGATGATGCTATTTTGCCGAATAGACAGCCACAAATACTGATCGTCGATCGTGCCTTAGTCAAGTGGATGGAACGAAACGAACAGTACACACATCTGTAAAACATTGTCTTTTTCGTTGGTGTGTTGTCTGAGCGACTGGCCGACAACGAAAGAGCGGAAGTTTTGTGTGAATTCGTCGGTCGGTTTCAAGGAAACTTCCCTATAGCAAAGTGCCTCATTCATTTCGCTGTCACATTCCAGTTTCTTTTTCCACCTTGCCCAACATACGGGGATCGGGAGGAATAGTTGCTTCGGTTGGCGATGCTTGAATGCGCCGTTCGCATCAGTTGGTGTTGGCCAGGTGAAAGTTTTAAATGGTACAGCAACCACCTGCACTTCACTTTCGGTTTTAGCATGTTTTGCCCGCAGTCGCAATTAGCATTGAATTGTTTATTTTGGGAGCCTCGTGATTGAGTTGGTATCTACTGCTTCCAGCATTGTTTATTTTGACTAGACTTGGCGCGTGTCGTTTATTTTTCTGCAGCGTAATTATATGAAATAGTTTGTTTTCAAAATCACGGGAATAATCGTCAACTATAGCTCACTATGTACCATCAAACAGGGACCATCTTCATTTAGTTTAGTTGTATACTACGTGTTGCATTATTTATCCTACGATTTTCGCAATAGATGTTCGTTCGGTATTTTGTAATAGATATTAAATGAAAATCAAACGATGGATTGGATAAACGCTGCTCAAATTGCTAGTGAGTTAACGGCGAATTTGGCGCCTTGAATTTAATTTAAATAAAAAAAAACGGTAAGGCTGCCACAAATATTTAAAAAAAATTAAAATAATTCTTTAATGGGCAACATTAAAATTTCTGGAAAATTTTGAGGATCTTCAAAACATTAACCAAATTTGAGAAGTATGATTTTTTTCCATTTTAGTATTTATTTTTTATTAGGGTAACCGTACCCTTAGTGGAGGTAGCACCAATAGTGGAGGTAGTTACAGTAGGAGGTAGTAACGATGGTTTCAGTTTATGCATCGTGCTTTAAATATCCTGTTAAATGCAACTTACCTTTAGATTTCGCTTGATAAACTATTGAAATCAATGACAACAACAACAACAATGATAACAAAATTGACTCCCTTGCACCTATAGTGGTGCAACTGTACCAATAGTGGCGAGTCTCATGAGAAACCAATGGATAGCACCACTATGGGAATCAAAATTAATTTTTACCGCCACTAAAGGGACAGTGTACCCATAGTGGTGCAAGCAATATTTGGTAATTGTTGATGTTAAATGACATCTATCTCATTTTTGTTAGCAAATTTATTATTTTATCTATTGACTAAGATAATAAAGCAGTAAATTTCCCATAATTTTAATTTTTTTAAAAATATTTTCTTTTGTGGATCTATTAATACCTCCACTATTGGTACCGTTACCCTATAACCATCCCCTTTTTTAGCTTTCGGAGACCAGTAGGACATAATTTTTTTCTAATATTTGGAACGGCCTAGTTAACGGCCTAATAAAGTTAAAAAAAAATAAGCACTTGCTGGAGTCGATTTGAAGATGAGCAGGAGTTATAGGATGAGCAATGAGCATCCTTCGGAGCTATTAAAATAATAGTAAGGGGTCTTGACTTCATAATGGCAGCAAAAGTTTCATGATTAACAATTGTTGTATATTGTAAGTTGGCCCTTCAGCTTTGAAAACTTACATTCTTGAAAGGAAATGATTTGCATTGACCTTAGAACTAATAATTGGATAACCCAAAAACATTATTATTATTATCTTTATTTAAGAGGTTTTTAGCCCTACGCTGGCTTACCTCTAATCTATGTATACAAAACTCAATGTTTGTATGTATATTACAGCATAGCTTCTGAACCATTCAGCCGATTTCAACCAAATGTAGAACACACATTCTTTATCTTAAGAAGACGACGATAGTGGGTTAGAGATGATCTTAAGAAAAGGGAGAGGGTGTGGAGGAAGGGGTATTATTTAGTTATCTATCAACTCAGTATAAATTCTGAACCCCTTGGCCGATTTCAACCAAATTTGGAATTTATAATCTCTGTCATAAGGAGACAATTATATTAATAGATAAGATGATGCTGATAACAAAGTGTGTGGGCTGTAGGAATTGTATAGTTTTCTATGAACTCAGTGCAACTTCTGAACACCTTGGCTGATTTAAACCAAATTCGGAACTCTCATTTTTTTTATCTTAAATAAACGACGATAGGGGGTAAGGGTTAATCTTGAGAAAAGGGAGAGGGAAGTTAAAGGAATTGTATAGTTTTTTTTATTAACTCAGGGTCTGTCTCATTTGGAGGATTAAACTTAAAAGTGACATTTCGAAAATTAGTAAATAACCCGGTCATAAGAATTGCTGGCGCTACCCAGCAATTCCAATAAGACATCGATGCAAAATGATTCGATATCTGTCAAAAGTAATCTTGCTCTGCCGGCAGGGTTATTCGATAATTATTGAAATGTCACTTTTAAGTTTAATTTCAGTTTAATTCTCCAAATGAGACAGACCCTCAGTGTAACTTCTGAACCCCTGGGCCGATTTCAACCAAATTTGGAACATATCAAGCATATTTTTTCATAAGGACGTATGTAAAAAAAGTAAACAAAACGAAATTTTTAATACAACATGACAATCACACGCGACTTTATATAATACGCATCGACGTAGGGGGAAAGACGGCTTTGGCAGCTTTTGTTCTACTATTGGGGGGGGGGGGAGTTTGTCGACCAAACTTTATGAAATTTGGCCACAATATACTTTGATATGCAAAGAATGTTTAGGCCAAATTTGAGCATAATCAGTCATAAAAAACCCTGACAATAATAGAACAAAACCTGCCAAAGCCGTCTTTCCCCTATGTAGAATTTTCTTTTTTTGAAGTCTCACTGTTACATACGTCGCTTTAACATATGGGAACTAAGAGCGACCTATGTACCAAAAAAGCAAAACAAAACAAAATTGCAGTTGCGTCAATCGTGTACTATGGAAAACCGACCAATGTACAGCGACGTATGTACAGCATACTGGTGTATGTATAATTTTATCGTTTTTCACAGGGAATTTGAATTACCTGAGCCTAAGTCATAGCCACGCTTATTACGTGTCATGTATTGATGCATGCCAGCGGAAAAAATATTGAAAAAAGATTTAGTTTTTAAACAGTTTTAGAGAAAGTTTTGACAACTTTCTGCAAAGGATTTCTCGAATCCTCATAATTGTTACATACGTCGTTATGAAAAATTATGCTTGATATATTCTCTGTCCTAAGGAGGCAAGGAGGAGGTTATTGGAATATGAAAAACTTGATTCACCGAGTGGTGATACTGCCTTTCTCGCATTTAGCCAAGACACCAACCTTGTATGGCGTTGATATGGTTCGATGTACCATTTTCTTTATAACTTTCAAACGCAACGGTCGATGGCTTTAAAATTCAATAGTGATCAACTAGGCTTTGCCCTCTGTCGAATGAAATTTGTGCGAGAAAATCGGTTTAGAATTACTATTTGAAAAGTTGTCTAATGTTTTTCGTAGCTTTTGTGCACACACATACACACACACACACAGGGGCAGCAGGGACTTTGTCCAAGGGCTTGACGACCCCTCCCCATGGCCACTGCGAGTTAGACCGGGACCATCGTCCCTAACCACTAATCCCCCCCCCCCTCACGTCGGCAAGTCCCTCTGTGTGCTGGCGAATAGGCCCTATCGCAGAAAGGTCAATTTGGGGTGCACGCGGCATCATCATTCTTGATACCAGTCGTGCAGAGGGAAGCAGGCGCGAAGTCGACCCTTCCCACCTTCCGAGGACATAGGGCGTGGTAAGGCCACCTGGAAAGCCGGCAACGCGCTGGCACGATACCATGGTGTTCTTCTAAAAAAGCGAGTTACGATGTTCGGTGCTGCAAGGACACGCAGCTAACCTCAAGGGTGCGTTGTGCACTGGCCCCCCTTTGAAGCATTACTTTCTGGTTGTACCGAAGGGACTATGGGCTTGGCGGCAATGGAAACGGTTTAGCGGGTCGGGGATGTAGTCCTGCCTCCCTCGGTGATCCCTAACCCCGTACTTCCTGGTCAACCCAGGATGTCTGTTGAGCAGATTCCCCCTCCATTGTTTAGGAAGAAAAAAAAACACACACATACATACGCACGGACAGGCAGACATTGAGTCGATTGGTATATAACACTATGGGTCTCCGACGCTTCAATAAAAAGCTCGTTTTCGGAGTTGTACGAGAAAGGCAAAAAGGTATTGTTTAGTTTTCAATCAATTCATTGTAACTCATATACCCCATGACCGATTTCATATTGTCTGTCTTAAGGAAAAAGTGGATGTAGGTAGGTCATTTGAAAAGGGGAGGGTGTAAGGGAGGTTTATTGTTTAGTTATCGATCAACTTCTGATCAACGATCAGAATTTATAATTTATTTATCAATTTCCACCAAATTTGGAAACCATATTTTCTGTCTAAGGAAGACGATATCAGACTAGGTAGGAGTGTCATAGATGAATGAGAGGGCGGTAGAAGATAACTCACGCTTGATTTGAATCGTCCATAAGTTTTGAGATTTTGAGTTTCTCCCAAAACTGGAGGTTATTAGGGTTGAGTGTTGACTGTTGATTAGAAAACGAACAATTCAGTATAACTTCTGAACCCTTTAGACATAATTTTAATGTCCTATTAGTTAGTTTATTCGAAGTTTTTTTATGTTAAACAATTCCCCGGAAACCAATTGCCCAAATTCATCAAAAATGGCAAATCCTCGGCAATACCCTTTTCCCGGAAAAACATTAGCCCAAAAATGAAATTGGTATTTCCACGAAAATTATACTTCGCTGAAACACATTTCCCAGAATATGACATTTCCCTGAAAATGACATATCCCTAAAGGCCATTGGCATTAATCATTTGGCCAAAGGTTATTCGACATAAAGGACATTTGAGATGATTATGAACAGCATCGAAAATGATAATCATTTGAAATAACGGACGTTTGGCATTTTTTATGTTAACTGAAATACTTATTTGAGTTAGTAGTGCTGTAATAAACCGACAGGGCAGTGGCGTTTCCCTAACCTCAATCTACCTGTGCACTGAACTCAAATTCAAGGAATTTTCGTGCGGGAAATATAACTCCGGTCGGTAATACAATTAAAAACGCATAATTTTATTCTTCCGTAGAAAGCTTGCATTAGCTGGGTATAAAGCAATGATAAGTGTTACCCATCCATCGGAATCATGATTTGACCAGTGAAAAGCAATGATTAATGTGCGGAGACGAGCCAGCCTCGGATGTTTTTCTTTCTTTAGAAATAGATTATATTTATTTATTCAGACTAAGGCCGAAGTGGCCTGTGCGGTATATAAGAGTCTTCTCCATTCGGCTCGGTCCATGGCTACACGTCGCCAACCACGCAGTCTACGGAGGGTCCGCAAGTCATCTTCCACCTGGTCGATCCACCTTGCTCGCTGCGCACCTCGCCTTCTTGTGCCCGTCGGATCATTGTCGAGAACCATTTTCACCGGGTTACTCCCCGACATTCTGGCTACGTGCCCGGCCCACCGCAGTCGTCCGATTTTCGCGGTGTGAACGATGGATGGTTCTCCCAGCAGCTCATGCAACTCGTGGTTCATTCGCCTCCTCCACGTACCGTCCGTCATCTGCACACCACCATAGATGGTACGTAGCACTTTCCTTTCGAAAACTTCAAGTGCGCGTTGGTCCTCCACGAGCATCGTCCAGGTCTCGTGTCCGTAGAGGACTACCGGTCTAATGAGCGTTTTGTAGATTGTCAGTTTGGTACGGCGGCGAACTCTATTCGGTCTTGCGGAGTCCAAAGTACGTACGATTTCCAGCCACTATGCGTCTCCGAATTTCTCTGCTGGTATCATTTTCGGCAGTCACCAGTGAGCCCAAGTACACAAATTCTTCTACCACCTCGATTTCGTCACCACCGATGCAAACTCGCGGTGGGTGGCTCACATTGTCTTCTCTTGAATCTCTTCCTATCATGTACTTCGTCTTTGACGTGTTGATGACTAGTCCGATCCGCTTAGCTTCCCTCTTCAGTCTGATGTAGGCTTCCTCCATCTTCTCAAAGTTACGTGCCATAATATCTATGTCGTCGGCGAAGCCAAATAGCTGGACGGACTTATTGAAAATTGTACCACTCGTGTTAATCCCTGCTCTTCGTATTACCTCTTCCAAAGCGATGTTGAATAGTAGACACGAAAGACCATCACCTTGCCGTAGCCCTCTGCGGGTTTCGAAGGGACTCGAGAATGCCCCTGAAACTCGAACTACGCACATCACCCGATCCATCGTCGCTTTGATCAACCGTGTCAGTTTATCCGGAAAACCGTGTTCGTGCATTAGCTGCCATAGCTGGTCCCGATCGATTGTATCATATGCGGCTTTGAAGTCGATGAATAGATGATGTGTGGACACGTTGTATTCGCGGCATTTCTGCAGTACTTGGCGAATGGCGAACACCTGGTCCGTGGTGGAGCGTTCGCCCATAAAACCCGCCTGGTACTGACCCACGAACTCCTTTGCAGTTGGTGCTAGTCGACGGCATAAAATTTGGGAGAGTACCTTGTAGGCGGCGTTCAGCAATGTGATTGCGCGGTAGTTGCTACAATTCAGCTTATCGCCCTTTTTGTAGATGGGACACACGCAGGGAATCAATATTCGGGCAACGCCCAACAATATACTCTTTGTCATCAAGAGAGTTTGTTACTGACAAACGCATCTAGCGACAAACCTTTACCAAACCTACCCAAACCATTCAGGTGTTCTTCGTAGTGCTACCGCCACCTTTGGATCACCTCACGCTCGTTCGTAAGAAGGTTCCAGTTTAGGTCCTTACACATCAGGCTGTGGCACGTGGCCCTTACGTGAACGGTTTTACTTCTCATAGAACTTTCGTGTGTTATTAGCGCGGTACAGTTGATCCGTCTCTTCACGGTCTCGATCTTCCTGCTGGCGCTTTTTCCTCCGGAAAATCGAGTTTTGCCTGTTCCGCGCCTGTTTATATCGTGCCTCGTTCGCCCTCGTGCGGTGTTGCAGCAATCTCGCCCATGCTGCATTCTTCTCTTCCACTAACTGCTCACATTCGCCGTCATACCAGTCGTTTCTTTGATCCGGGGGCACCGAGCCAAGTGCAGCGGTTGCGGTGCTACCAATGGTGGATCAAAATATCTCTACAGCCATCTTCAAGAGACGCTGCGCCTAGCTGCTCTTCCGTTGGGAGTGCCACTTCCAGCTGCTGCGCGTATTCTTGGGCTAGTCTACCGTCTTGTAGCCGCCCAATGTCAAGCCGCGGCGTCCGACTTCGACGCTTGAAATAGAAGTTTGCCCGGAATAAAGCGATTGTGGGTTTGATCCCTTTTTCAAAATCAGTCAATGTTTCCAAAAGAGAAATCTGCCTTCTTTTAATCAAATGATGAAGTATCAATGAGAAAACACAATTAGGGTAATTTGCCAAATGTTGAACGGCTAATATCTTCGCCTATTGTTGAACCCACGTGCATTTCTTATGGAAGTTCAACAATAGGCGACAATATTAGCCGTTCAACATTTGGCGGTTTCCCCTACCCCGTTGATCAATTGGTTTTATTATTTTCCGAATGCAAAAGAACTGCGAATCAAACTGGCTATTCCGAGCAAAAACTTGATAACCTAATTAGGCACAAGTGCTCTAATGGATGCACGTTCGCATTGCAAACAACGAACCCTGAACTTCTTCGAAGACACTGATTTAAGGTGAATCGCGTTGGAATCCAATTTAAAAACTACATAGAGCTTTCAGAGGCATAAAACTCCAAAAGCAAAAGACAAGTGAAACGAAAAACAGTTTTTCACCTTTGCTCACTTGCAGCATACACGAAAAAATGGTTTTCAGATGTGCTAATCGCCCACACATTTACATTTGTGCGAGCAAAAATGCGAGGTGGGGGCTAGCACGGCCATTGTGGCAGCCATTTTTGGACTATTTCGTAATTAACCTTAAGATCAGCGAGAGGTGCTCCTAAAACGGAGCGCTCATGTGGTAGGTCAGGGGCCTTTATGTTTCTCGACGATTTTGTTATAGGTTGTGAGATTTCCAACTCATTCGAGAAGTCGTTTGGAATCAGGTGAATATTGATTGCATACACGTAAACGGCAGCTTTGCGTGGATTGACGATTTTCTGTCCAAGATTGCGTGAGCTGACAAAGTGATGACCTATTTCGGCGATCTTCTCTGCAGGAGTTATCAAGCGATCCTTAGAGCCATTGTTGTCTATTAATGAGATCAAAGGTGGGATGAACCGACGCTTGGATTTAGCATTTTGGTCAATTTTCAGAACGGTTCCGCGCAGTGTGGGAGAGTGCGGATCTTATTGGAGAAATTACTATTTATAAGGTCCAACATTCTGGCCAGGATAATTTTTCTTAAGCGATTGCAACGTGTCTTATGCGCAGGCAGCCTAGTACGTTGGTACATGTCGACATTTCGTAAACGAATCAAATCATTGATGAGTGTATCAATGGTTAGTGTGTTGCTTTCCTGGCGAGCCGATGGAACGTGCAGTTCACGAGCCTGGGACAGAGATTCAGCTGCTCATCGATTTCTTCCGGTGTTGCTGGATGACGCTGGTAGTCCATGTTGTCGTCCACACACCTTCGGAACCGAACCCAGTCAACTTGATGATAATTTCACCGGAACTGCTGATGCCGATTTACCGAGGAGCCCACTTCCGGCACCACCGGGTAGTCGTCTGAACTAAGCTTCTGGTAGACGACCGGCTGCGAAATATGCCGTTCCGATTGTTGCGACTGTTGCCACAGGCTTGATGCTTCGCGTTCAGGTCATCGGCAATGATTCACTGACCTTGCCGCCGCGTAAGCTTGACGATGTCCCTCCAAAGGGCGGCCGATGATCCGTCGCCGGCTTTGGCTTGAGTTGGCAAGTGCGCCGCGATGAGCGTGATTCTGCCGTCAGAAGTGATAACTTCGACAGCAATGACCTCGATGACATTCAGCTAGAACCTTGGCAGCAGACGAGCGATCTTGTGAACGTGTGTGGGAAAGTGCACTTCAGGCCCTTGAGAACTTGAGAACAAAGCGAGAATCATCAATTCTCTATTGGGGCTGCCTATCCGATTATGTTTTTTCGCACTTGTATACAAGTTTGATTAATTTGTTATCATGGCTTGTTATGATTCGGAACAGTTTTTGCCTTGCTTTTATCGTTGTTCGTTATCTATTAAGAGCGATTTCTGCAAACCCTGCTTGCGCTTGCAAAGTTTGAGGGCCGCAATGGTACCTAATGGATGACATGGTCGGTCATGATTCAAAAAGCAGAATATGAGAATAGAATGACGAGTAATCAAAACAGGATATCTAATACAATAGCTTGACTGTTGCAGTCTCGCCCACGCTGACGCAAACTGCTGTGAGATCTAACTTCTCCTTGTTGCTTTGCTTGCTTTCAAGAGTTGTTACTGAACGTGACGAATGTAGACTGTTTGAGCACAATCAAGTAAAGTAATGATAGAAACGACATATTGGTCAGTAAGTGCACTGCCGCTAACCGCAAGTCGAGCACATCTGTATATGGAGGCCCATATACAGATGTGCTCGACTTGCGGTTAGCGGCAGTGCAGGGAGGTACCAAGATTTACCTTCTACCTTAGTGCTTCAGGCTGGACCATTTCACTCCAGAATATTGAGTTGAATTTGTTATGGCGACGCTCCACGCGAAATAAGATCAGCGGTATTTTGTCCTGATGCGTTGTAACTTTAATTCACAGCCGATAAATGCGTGAGAAGATTCGCTACTCGATTAACAACAAAGGTTTTCCAACGGGAAGCATCATCGTTGAGCCAAGCGATAACAATCTTTGAATCCACTGCAGCTCGTATCTCGATGAACGGTTGGTGGATATTCCGTTGTTGATAGGATCAACCGTGCAAGGATAACAACGCACATAACTGTAAGCATGGCAGCGTTGTACGTTTCCAATCGGCGCTACCCTTGACTTAGCATACTCATGAAGGCGGACGAGTCTTCCCTTCTGACGGAGGTTGGCCGATGTATGGAAAAATGATCCCCGATAGAACATTTCAAAAATGCACTTACGTAAAAGAGGAAAACCTATACTTTCGTGTAGTGGATGTTTTAGAGATACTGATTTTTTGAAAATAAGTGTGTCCTAGTTTTCCTAGGCAAAATTATTAGATTCGCAGCTTCTTGTCTTGTTCAATAAACTTCACTTGTTCCGCTTCAACTATTGGGACTTCCATCTTGACGTTCAACAGGCCGATGGACTTGAGGCTTCTCAACTTGGAATTTCCACTTTTCATAGCTTGATTCCGAGAACGGGTGAATATCGTTGCCTAACGCGTTTCGCCCATAACCTTATATTAATTGAAACGAAAGGGATAATCACTAAGAAAACCATTCATTGGACTTGTTTAGCTGAGAGTAGAATAACGAATGAATGATTAATGAAGAGGTCTTTAACCTGCATGGAACATCAGATTCTCATGTTTCAAGTTCAAAATTTGATATTGAAAAAATCCTCAAGTTTTTTATTTTTCATCTTATAAAAGTTTGAATGAATAGATTACTTATGAGTTTGAATCTCGTCGAACTCACCATCTGCGGATCCGAAACCGCATGATCTTCACTGGATTGTGCCAAAAATGTTCTCGATTCGTTCGGTTCTGTCGGTGTTGATAGTGGGTTCGTTTGCACTACCGGGGCACACCGTCTGGCAGAGACGGCGATAGGAGAAACGTAAACATACACATTTGGGCTAGCCTTTCATTTTAGCTACTAGTTGTATGCTTTCCTCTCAGCATGCTCTCGCCGCCGCCGTCGGGGTTCAACGTATTCTGTGAGCAGCGAGTATGCGAACCAAATAACCAAAACAAAAACAGTGATTATATCGACTACAAATTACAACATACCCCGCACTGGTTGGGTTCGGATGTTCTGACGTTTATCTGGCGTGATGTTTACAATTATCATTTGGAAGACGGGCGGGAACAAAATCTACTAGTCATTCACTGCAGATTCCAAACATGATTCATTATCTTTATATAGTATTTCATCTTCTTGCCTTTTAAACGAATTGCTTTTCGATTGAAGAATAATCATATTTATTTGTTCATTTTCATTTCCAGCGTACTGTGGAACACCACTGACTTGTGATGATAGTCAGCTGATCGCATTCGCCCTCGTGAGACCTTAATCGGTAGGTAGATATCAACACTTACACAATTATTTTGCATCTTGTATAAGGGTTTAAAATAGTAGATAGTGTGTTAATAATGCGTTATAGAAATGAATAAACTGTTGTCAAAATAAATAAGAATGTATCGTTTATTCCGCTTATAAATTATTCATATTGTTTGAAGAATATCAAAGCATCATACGAAATTTATCAAATAGTTGAAAAGCAAAATCACGGTTCTTGTGCGTTTCGTCTTTCGGTAGAAAGTAGGTCATCTACGCGTGCCTGACAATGGGAATGAATTCACCGCGTGAGCTCCCTCACGTAGTACCTACCTGTAGACAGCAGTGGCTGTAATAACAGACTCTGCCTCGCAATTGAGTACGGCAGAGAGCATCTCCGATTCTGTCGATTCGCCATCGCGCAGTTGCACATTCGCTGTACCTGTGCATACCTGCGTAGCTTTTCTACTTGTTTGGATGTGGCGATGATACAATCGTCGAAATAAACCGCGCGC
The DNA here is from genome assembly GCF_024139115.2 of Armigeres subalbatus. Taxonomy (NCBI): domain Eukaryota; kingdom Metazoa; phylum Arthropoda; class Insecta; order Diptera; family Culicidae; genus Armigeres; species Armigeres subalbatus. Next base: position 180,449,410 of record NC_085141.1, on the reverse strand, counting down.
TTTTGGCGTTTTGGCGTACGAAAAAGGCGGGTGTCTTATGGTGGAATTTGTGCTGCCTTCGCGAAAATGTTTTGGTGGCTTTACGCCAAGCTGCGATGAAAATGAAGCGGCCACTTCACGCATACCATTGCGCCCACGATCGCGATCTTCGATTGCAGCAAGGCGAAGATTTTAAAACGTTGAACCCACACTTCAACGAGGCTGGTGAAACGCGTTTTTTTTTTCATTCTTCACATTGAGCGCACTACCATAGGTACACGAACGAGGTAAACTCCGCCCGATGACGATAAAGAGTTATCTTTTCCCGTAGTCTTTTTTACTGCGGTGCTCGCTCTACCTGTGTTGGTGGATTTTTCTCACTTGAAAGCTCCTCAGCGCGCGGTTTCATTCTTCTTGACTTACCGGCTGGTGAGACGAAGACGATATCATTTCCCGGTGGGTTTGTCACCAGTGATGCCGGGTATTCATGAGCAGAGGCATATCGTTTGTTCTGCAGGCTTGCCTTGTGGTTGTAGCGTAGGATTAACAATGACGAGTTCGATCCTCGGTCCGATCCAGGATGTTTGCGGGTGGGAAATATTCTCGACTCCCAGGGCATAGTGTATCCATTATAGTTGCCACACAAGATACATCTGAGGACATAGAAATAATAGAATACTGAGCTAAACAGCAGGCCAAGTTCCAGTTGGAATGTAGGCATTGAATATGAAACAAACAGGTTAAATCCGAAGTGACCTTTGTAGTACATAAAAAATGTCCGCATTCTGCTCAGTTCAAAGATGCTCTCTTAATCAATCCAGGGGGGCCACCGAACCGGGAAAAACGGGAAAAGCGGGAAAAAGACAGAAAATTAAAATCACCGGGAAAAAAAGCGGGAAAACCGGGAATTCAGAACATGAACCGGGAAAAAATAAATTTTGTACAACTTACATTCAAAATTCTTCAAAGTTTTTAATGAAGTTGATATAAAGGGAAATATTTACTCTTTAATTTTCATTATTCAATCGCATTCGAACTGAGTTATCTGATTTTAGTACATAATGTGTGAGGTAAAAAAATAAGTAGTTTTTTTCCAGATTCATTTGCCTTTAGATCATTTTGACTCCAATTTCGAGTAATCGGCTTTTTGACTGACTTGAGATATTTTATACGTATGCGTACATTTGTTGTAGGATATCCTCAGTTATGGGATTGAGGGGTATCCTTTAGTATAGGACCTAAACGATTTGTGATTAATTAAATCTGTTAAACAAAAACTTGGGCAAAACTATGAGTAATTCACCCCGGCCATATATAATATTAATAAATATTATAAGACATAAAAGCATAGAGTCGAATATCGAAATATTCATTTTTTCAAATGAATGTTTTTATCTTTAGGTTATTTTTCTAATGTCCAAGTTTGCTTTTGTATGTACTTCTGTTATTTGTATGAAATTTCCAATTGCACAGAAATCGAAAAAATGAGTATGGTAAATAATATATATTTTAACACATGTTCAAGAGTTGTTTGGAATTATATTTGAAAATTCTACAAATCATTGAAAATGGTAGATTTTTAAATCTTCGTGAATATGTCTGTAATATTTTAAAGAGTAAAATATCTTTAGTCTAGTTTTTTTTCGCAACTAGCATTAGCATTGAGCAATTCGCACCAATTCGTAGGAGGTACAAGCCAAATTCTTCACACAAACAATGACAGTTCATTATGGGTTTTTACAGTAGAGCAACAGAGAGGAGGAGATGGCGGCCATGTTTCACTCAAACTCTGACAGATAGCAATGGGGTTTCCCATAGAAGGGGAGAGCAGAATTTGCTTCGACTTCGCGAATGAGAGTAGCATCACTTTCATCCGTTACCACAGATAATGATTTGAGACTAATCACCATCTCTTAGATGAAAGCAATGCACTCTCCAATAGACGAGATCTGTCCTAGCCACGTCCTTGTGAATGCTGAAGACACTAGTTGAACACTAATGAATGGCTAGTTGGACACCTACTTAAGAAAGATGCAGAGAACTCTACGACCTCTCATAGGTACCACAGGAGGTTTTGGAATTGTTAGTGTAGAAGGATTTAACAGTAGGAATCGTTTTGGTAGAACGTAAAACACAGAAATAACTAATATAGAAATACAAAGTAGGAAAGGGACGAGTCTGGAATTGAACCTACGACCACCTGCTTATAAGGCGAAGCGGTAGTCACTAGATCACCGAGCTCGTCATAGTTTAGTATTTTTCCACAACTAACCTAATATAATACCTTCTATGATGGTGAAAAAGATACTCTAAGATAGTTTTCTAATTTGTTACACGGGGAATAATCAAAAGGTTCTAAGGCTTAGAACATTTCTATATACTAATATTGAATGGGGACGTTCAAAACTTTCAATTAAAAATCCTAGATTTACTTTCTAGACATTAATTCTAGAAATTAAAAAAGTAAGTGGAATCAATTATGAATCGACTATTTTGATTGCCTAAAATGTGTTTAAATCTTTTTTAGAAAACTGAATCATTATTTTGGTCGGAAACGAAGATTGTCTTCGGGTTAAATCTTTGTTCAAATTAGTTAATTAATAATTTAAGTATAAAGGTAAGAAAACTCTTACCCTGATTTTTTCAAGTTAAATTAAAACCGGGAAAAATTGACAAAAATTACCGGGAGAAGCGGGAAAAAACCGGGAATTTGAAAATCGAGTTTCAGTGGCCACCCTGATCCCACTCCGGGGCCACTTTTAGATTTTTGCATACATGATTTGGTGAACAAACATTGGGAAGTAATGTAAAGTATGTTGTTTATATTCAAACGAATCGATAAAACAATGTTTGTTTATAAAATGATGTGTGCTCAAATCGCAAAGTAGTCCCGACATGCTCGGTGCGCATCTCGCCTTTTTGTACTCGTTAGATATCAAGAACCATTTTTTACAGGGTTATTGTTCTAGATTCTGGCTAAGCGATAGGCCCATAGTACTGTTCCGATTTTTTTTGGTATGTACAATGGTTTGAGAGGTTGACTTAGACTTAGACGCTGATTCTCGCTACAACTTCATCCAACCAGCGCAGGTCCGCAGTCTGCAGGTTGGACTTAAAGCCTCCTATCAAATGCTGTGCAACACTTGCACCTCTTTCTTAAAATCCTTGTCGTTTTTCGGAGCCTATTGGGTCGATTAGGTACAGTTCTGGCGAGTTTGGCGGATTTGCCTCCTTCGGCAACAATCACCGGCTCCGCGTATTGGCACGATGCCAGATCCGGACAAAACAGAGTACCACCTACGTGGGATCGTAAAGAGGGCAGCAGGCCATGATGCCTTCTTTTTTTTTATATATTTCTTGAGCAACAATTGATTAGGGCCGAAAATCCAACAATGCTGAACCGTAAATGCTATTACAGTGTTGACCCGATTTTGTCTACCCCCGATTTTATCACGTCCAGATTTTATCACGTTTTCGACCCGATTTTGTCACCCCAAAAAAATTTGTCATTCTTTTTATTTTCGTAAATAATACCACAAACAACATTGATTTTCATGAAAAAACTTTTGCCGCCTGTAGTTCATTACAAACGACTTCTGAGTACCAGGGAAATATTCTGTAAGCAATTTCGACAAGAAATAACGGGTACCGTTCACGCATTTGGCCTTTCCAAGGCATAAAATGATTAATATTTGTGGAATTAATTAAAAAACTGGAAATATTTTTTCTAATTTTGTCACATACCCTGTTTTATCACCCCAAAATTCACCAGGGGGGGTGATAAAATCGGGAGATTACTGTATAATAATTTTATTTAGGTTAATTAAAAAACCATTTGAAATCTACAAAATTTGAGTTAAAACATAAATTGCGCCGTTTACTCGCATTACCGGCAACACGTCTGTCTTTTAATCCGTTTGCTCAAAGCTAGTAACATCATCTGATTTTAATTAATTGTACATTATTCGACAACTGAGTACGGCTGAGTGTACGAAAATTATGTTCGCCTTTCTCGTACAACAAAGTTGTGCCGAAAAGCTATTATTTCACTCTGGAATCGACCTTTTTACATAAGTCTCGGAGACCCATAGTGTTATATACCAATCGACTCAGCTCGACAAGCTGAGCAAATGTCTGTCTGTCCGTGTGTATGTGCGTGTGTATGTGTGTGCACAAAAGCTAAGAAAAACATTGGACAACTTTTCATGTAGTAATCCTTATCCGATTTCTTCGCAACAAGATGCATTTGACAGAGGACAAAGCCTAGTTGATCACTATTGAATTTCGCGTTTAGAAATTATAAGGAAAATGGTAAATCGAACCATATTAGCACCATATAAGGTTGGTGTCTTGGCTAAATACGAGAAAGGGAGTAGTGATCCTTGATGAATTGAGTTGGATTTTTTGTTCAACATCTTGGTTGTGCAAATGCACCGCATATGCTTCGAAATGGACAAATTGGTATGAAATTTGCCAAAAAAAAATTCCACGTATCACGTATCTTGGAGGGACTCAAACCCACAACCTTCTACTCCCTAGATAGGCGTGATAACCTCTACACAACAAAACCTCTTAAGGTCACGTTTGCAGAAAAGCCGGAATCCGAGTACCAACCTGGAAAAATCAAGTATCCGAAAGATATTTAATTTGAAAAAAACTGATTATTCCACCTAGCGGCGATGGAGTCTTTCTCGTGTGTTATAAAAATAGTATTTTGGCCATAACTTCCGAGCCCATAGTCCGATCTGGCCAATTTTCAATAGGAAACAATGAGACAGGATTCTGCATAGAAAATGCAACTTGTTGATTGCAAGCAAATCGGTTAAGGACACTTTTGCAACATTTTTTTGGGTGGGTGCACACAGACATACACACACATACACACAGACATCACCTCAATTCGTCGAACTGAGTCGATTGGTATATAACACTTAAAAAACTTTTTAAAGTACATTTTCTGCTAAGCGGTGTATGTGCAATATTTTCAACAATGATGTTACACCGTTTTGCAAAAGATTGATTTACATTTTTAAAAACACATTTTCATGTAGCTTTGAAGATATACACATTTTTAGATGAATTTGATGCCATATGCTGTTGAAAACGGGTTTGTTTACAATTTGCGACATACGCCGTTTTGAAAAAGTACCCGAGAAATAATTGATCTCCTTGGTCATTCGCTACCAGCTCGCCGCTAGGCAGTCTGCGTCTCCTTGAACAATACTACCACACGGGACACGGTCGAATAGTCGATTCTCAACTAATTCGCGATCTACCTCCAGAACAGGGTTGAATTTTCCATGACCGCGTCCATATTTTTTTGTCAAAGAACTTCTTGCTTGGAAGCCATCTCGATAACTATTGAATAAATGACGAAGTTTTGCAATGTAAACATTACACTCTAGAGTAGTTTTATTCAAAATTTCATCAATTGCAATAAACCCATGCAATAAAAAATATAGACAAAAAATGCATTTTTTCGAGTCAAATCTTTATTCAAGAATTCGCAGAACACCAACCTTTTTCTAGAAAATTAGATAACTATTCACGATATTTTCCACTCCACCCGCTGCTAGTTTGCATTGTCAATCTTGTAGAAAGAGTCTTTGTTATGTACGACATAAGCTTTAGATTAACTAGGCTAGGTACATGATCGAATTGTTTTCCTATCTATTTCTATTTCCCGTGCAATTCGTTGAAATGTTATTATTCTTTCTATTCTGTGTCAACACCAAATCGCCAATATCCCGCGGATTTCACTGGCAGCACTGACCGGTCTTACAAGCGGCGTGTGTCTTTTCTCCATTCACCACATCCATTACCCGTTATCGATTGTCTCTTTCGCCAAGTACACCTTGTCCCTGCGCCGAACGAACGTACGGTAAATTGGAGGGTGACCGACGAATAGGGTGGGTAACCCACACAAAAGAGCTGATGGGCATTCGGAAAACAGCGCAAAGAAGTAGTGTTCCCCTTACATCAGAATGACGTAAATGACGATGTGTGTTGTGTCTGGCGACACCAAAGCCGTCTTGATGGAGAAGTAACAGGGCGATACTCACACCACTGCGAGTGAATGGGTCTGTTATTTGGTTGGGCATATCTTTCGGCACCACTACTTTCCTCCGCGAGCAAGTGTTTCAGCAGTGTGAATGAAAGAAGCGTACTGGTGCGACTATGTTAGTTTTGTATTATTTTCCGAATACTTTCGGTAGTTGAATGTGAGGAAAGACGCTACATCGCAAGACATTGGATACTGGATAAAAATTGTGCATTTTCATGGTGTAACAAACATTACAACTGGGATTACTGTCCGGAAAATTGCAGTTTAATAGTCCTGTCAAACTTTGCGATAGTTTTACTGCTGGAAAAGGGTTGTGCTAGACCAGAATTTCGTATTTAATTTAAAGATCTTGACCTTGAGTGAGCATTGATCTCGAGTGAGCCAAGAGTTCCTGGATTACTCTACTGCGATATCGCGACTATGTGTGGCATATTCACCGTGCATCGGTTTCGAACCTTCGGTGTGTAGGTTCAACTGTGTAGGATGGTTGATGGGTTAAGGAACTGTAAAAGAGAACGTCTACTGTGTAGAAGGCTCAAAAGCAAAATGGATAATCATCAGTGCAAAAGTTGGCAGCGGCGAATAGCTTTTTTCTCAATGCAGCAGAAGGACACAGATTTAGCGTGAATTCCGGGTAAAGTGTCGCACGAAAACTCACTAGAAGCTAAGATGAAAAATCAATATCTTACGTTTGATAGTTGCTGTAAAGTATGGATATTACATTGCTGATAGTAGTGTGTACGATGGACGAATAATAATTTTGAGTGCATCGTACGGATGCTGCTCAATGCCACCCCAAGCTCATCGCCGAAGATGTGGAATGATGATTATTATGATTTATGCGCCAGCGAGGAATTCGGGCTCGGACTCGGTCCGGTCGGCACGCAACAAGGATCGGCAGGATCAACTACCTCAAGTGTAGTGACTGTAAGTCGTAACTATTCTACGGATATTACCGAAATTAATAGGATTTTTCGAAACAAGAGCAACTCAGATGAAATTTAACGCTACAGAAAGTCCTAATTTTTCTCTTGAAATGTTTAGCATTCGATGCTTACAAGGACGACTTGTATATACTGACTGACTCAGTTGACACACAAGTATGTGTGAACGTTGAATTAAAAACAAGAATAATTTTATTTCCTTGAAAAAAATCAGGACAACAAGATAAACACAAGTACGAAAAAGACAAAAATGTTGTTAGTGGAGAGACAAAACATTCACGTCCATTAACAAAAGGATCAAGGTATACTATGCCGAGCACAACGATTGCTAGTCGTAATTTTATTTGCAGCCAATGCAGGACACATCGCATATCGGTATCACTCTTCTCTTTTCCATACGGATTAAAAGTCCGTGTGAGTGTGTGTGCACGACAGAATCCGATCATTACTGTTTTCACTTCCTCACATTTTTATTAACGATAGAATTTTAGAATCCTTTTAATTAGGTTTGATAAATGAATAGTTTGTTTATGCCAATTTAACGTTACCTCACTTTAGATCGCTATTTGTTCTTGTACCGAGTGTTGCCCCATCAAATACAATAATTGAATAATTATTGGTGCCGCCAGTGACAAAAGTTATTCAGGACTTTATAAATGACATCGATCAATAAGTATTGATCCAATTTTGTCACTCCCCGATTTTGTCTACCCCCAATTTTATCAAGTTTCGACCCGATTTTGTAACACCAAAACAATTTAAAAATTTTAGTCGTTGTTATTATCGTCTGTTGTTTATTATGAATTATTTCTAAGTACCAGTCAAGAGCTATTTAAGCTTGTAAAGGAATTTCAAAATAAATTTTGGACGCTCTTTAAGGAGGAACTCTTAACAAACTTCCGGAGGAATTCTAGGGCGAACTTATTTCTGGAGGAAATTTCCGAGCAATTTCAGAAAGCTTTTTGAAAAGAATTTCTGGACGAACTTCCGGAGGAATTCTTGGAGGAACTTTCGGGAGAATTTCTGGAAAAGCTTCGGGAGAAATTCATGCAGAAACCATCAGAGCAATGCTTGAGGGAACTTCCTGAAGTAGATTCCCAAAGAATTCTGGAAGGATTTCTCGTTGAAATTTCTGGAAGAACTTCTGGAAAAACTCCTGGAACAACTTCCATACATCCATTTCACTAAAATCTTAGAATAATTTTCTCTCCAGACAAAATTAGCCATGCTTGATTGACTGTACCCATCGTAGTTGCTAGTCGTGATTGGCCGAGAAACAACAAATAATGCACAGCTCACTAATTAAATAGTTTTCTCGGGACTAGAAAATTCTCACTGTACAAGCTTCGGAGTTTTTTTAATTCAAGACCAATAACGATGCCGGCCACGTCCTCACGGTCAATTAAGGTGAGGAAAATTAGTTCGACGCTCATTGCTACAAGAGACCGAGGAATCCTCTGTATTTCTATGAGCGCACTGGAAAAGCATAGTATGTTACACTAAATTAATGATTTCGTGTGTGTTACTTCTACGTGAAGTTAAACGATTTACAATGATATGGAAATGCTAATATCATCTTCCAAACTTGGACGTACATGTTCATGATAGCATTAGAGGCGAAAGTATAGAATTGATAGTTCCGTTAGGATACGGCATGAAGAATGTTTATAGAAGTCGCACGACCTTCCTTCTGCCAAAGCTCCTGTATGAAGGGGAGGAAGAATATCAGTGTGGAAGCTGATATATCCACTGGCAAAAGTCAAACCACCTTCCTTCCAGTGAGATATATCAGCTCCCGTATTCTCCCTTCAAGGGAGGGAGAAGAAGGTCGTGCGATATGTGCCATCACAAATATCTCCGCTCGCTTTCAAATCGACTTCTATAAAAACATTCTTCATGCCTGCCGTATCCTAACGGAACTATCAATTCTATACTTTCGCCTCTAATGCTATCATGAACATGTACGTCCAAGTTTGGAAGATGATATTAGCATTTCCATATCATCATCATAGTATGTTAGTTGGGAAGGAAATATATTGGAAATCGCCTTGGTAAACGACTAATTATTTCTATTGAACAACGCCATATTCATGATGATACAAAAACGGAAAAAGCAATGCGTGTCTTACGTATTTTCCCGAAGACTAATTCGATATCTTAACTACTTCGCGACGACTAAAACACGCACTGCATAACGCTTGCTCGATTGCTACTCCGAAAAACATGCACTGAACTGATTAACTTTATTACCGGCCGCGCAATGCAGAACACAATATTTCGGCAGATCGCGCGATCGTTCTGCTGTCTGAAACAAGAGAAAACTAGCGGGCTTGGTAGTCATATGGCTACTGCTGCTGCCTCATACGCAGGAGGTCGTGGGTTCAATCCCAGGTCCGTTCCATTCTCCTACTTTGTATCTTTCTCTATATTTCTCATGTTGTAGCAATCGCTAGAACTGGAAATGGACTTCCATACCGTTTCCATCTCAATTCATATACCTTCAACTTGAATATTCTAACAATAATCTGCTAGAATTGGAAATGAACTATAAAGCGCGTTTCCAAACATCCAATTAGAAATTCCATCAGTTGCTTTCTCCTATCTACACTGCAAAAATTCCACACATTTTTATTGGCAAAAATCCATTAATTTAATTCATGATTCTAATTAGTGCACACATAACCACTCTCCTCGCGAAGTACAAATATAATCTATAATCAAATAAAATGTATGTGTGGTCTCTAATATGCAGTTATTGAATTTATGTGTGGGTACAAATTGCATATATTTGGGTCGCCAAATTGCAAAAATTTATGTGTGCACTTACCTTATGTGTGCAATTTACCTCTGCCTCTTGAACCAAGCCCGAAAATTCCAACAAATTCCGCATGAACTCGTGGCAAGTGCAGAGGTATATTCGGCTTGCAGTGGGCGAGTGATTGCATCATCATTTCCTCCCCCTTCCCTACATTGACTTGCATTCTGACGTGGCAGTCGCCAGTATGACCTAACAAATGAGATCACCAGTACTTGTACATTGAAGATGTGTGCTAGTCCCAAGCAAACATCTGTTGGTTCCCTGTGCAAGAACAGCTGATCTGGTCATAATGGAGTAGCAACTACAAGCAGTCAATCAAGCTCAAGCTCAAGATCGCACGATCGTTCTGCTGTCCGAAACAAGAAAAAACACGCACTGAACTTAGTTTTCTTTCCAGATAAAATTTTGGACAAACTTTTAGAGCAATTTCTGAACGAGTTTCAGAAGACATTTCTGAACAAATTTCCAGAGGAGTCCCTGAAAGAATTTCAGGAGAAAATCATGAAATAGCTTAGGGAGGAATTTCTGGAGTAACATTCAGGGACATTCTTGGAGTAAGTTGTTCCCGAAGAGTTCCAGAAGGATTTATTGGAGAATTCGCACTGCGGTAAGTGCGTACGTTCGTGATGTAGGAGAAGAATTTACCGTCGATCAGAACATGGTCGATTTGGTTTTCCGTTACTTGATTAGGTAAATTCCATGTGACCTTGTGGATATTCTTGCGGGGGAAGAAAGTGCTTAGGACTACCATCCCGCGGTAGGCTGCAAAGTTTATGCATCGTTGGCCGTTGTCGTTCGATACGGTATGCAGACTATCCGGTCCGGTCTATACATTTCCTCCCTTCCTACCTGAGCGTTCATGTCACCGATGACGACTTTGACGTCCCGCAGCGAGCATCCATCGTATGTCTGCTCCAGCTGTGCACAGAACGCTTTCTCGTCGTCGGGTCTCCCTTCATGTGGGCAGTGCACGTTGATGATGCTATAGTTGAAGAAACAGACTTTTATCCTCTACTTGCACATCCTTGCGTTGATTGGCAGCCACCCAATTACGCGTTGGCGCCTTTTGCCCAGCACTATGAAGCAGGTTCCCAGCTCGTTGGTGGTACCACAGCTTTGGTAGAAGGTAGCCGTTCGATATCCGCTTTTCCACACTTTCTGGCCTGTCCAGCAGAATAAATCTGCTCGCTTAACTTTTCAAAAGGACCTAAGTCACATTTTTTTCATGAATTAATTTGAATACTGCAATCAATAGCTTTCATGTTGTTCTGTTGATTGCGCTATTTAAATTAATTCATGAAAAAAATTTTACTTAGAACCTTTTGAAAAGTTAAGCGAGATTTCCTGCAGCGCTACGACGTCGAAGTTGCGGGGATGTAATTTATCGTAGATTATCCTGTCGCAACCTGTTAAACCTAGCGACTTGCAGTTCCATGTACCAAGCTTCTAATCGTGATCCTTTATTCGTCGCCTAGGTCGTTGCCGATTGTATCGAGTCGTATTATCTTCTATGTCGTTCGTAATGGTTGTTTTTAAAGGCGGCTTATTGGGCCTGCGCAAACCTCCTGTCTCGTCGGAGGGCCGTCGTGTCAGGGCTGTTTAGCGTCCCACCTAACACAAGGACTTGGGCTTGTGCGCTTTGAGCGGCACAGGGCATCGTTATTGGTCCTGAATTATTAAAACTTCAAAGCATATACAGTGAGAATAGATTTCTAATCCTAATCACGACTAGCAAGTCCCTCCCAATACCAGGACTAGGCTAGTGCGCTTTGAGCGGCACACGGTCGCTTTGATAGGGCCTGCTTGGGGACACATGCAGCTTTTTATAGAAGTTCAACAGAGCCCACTGTCGAATCCCACCACATCCTAGGCAGACCTCACAGGACGCACCCTCTCACTCTAGCTGATGTCAGAAGTACAACAGTGCCCAGGCTACACTACCAGCTAAGTACGCAACCCTTAGCTGGCGGTCAATTGTCATCGTAAGACCCGTGGAAGCGTGAGTATTGGAACTTGTGAGGACCAGAGCTATGTTAGGCGCTCCTTCCGGGATGTCAACTCACCATTTCGTAGCCCAACCAAATCGTGAAACAAACCGCGGGCTGTTATGGCAGCCTATAACCATAGAGCACCTAAACGACTTCGAATTGGCTGATGACGTTGCACTCCTCGCGCAACGGCTCTCTGATATGCAGAGTAAGCTCAATATCTTGGTAGCCAAATGGCGTCAGACGGCGGTACCAAGATCGACATAGGCGCACGGATCAAGAAAGCAAGGGCTGCCTTTGCGAGTTTAAGAAATATCCGGAAAAACAGGCAGATAAGTGAACGCACCAAAATACGAATTTTCAACTCTAACGTGAAATCTGTGCTGTTATACGCTAGCGAAACATGGTGTGTATCAGTGGAGAACACACAACGGCTGCAGGTGATCATCAACAGATGCCTGCGGTATAAAATTCGGGCCTGGTGGCCTCACAACTGGATCTCAAACAACGAGCTTCGTCGTCGTTGTCACCAGAGGCCGATAGCAACAGAAATTCGGGATCGAAAGTGGGGCTGGGTCGGCCACACTCTACGTAGGGGCGGAAACGAAATCTGTAAACAAGCATTAGACTGGAACCCATTGGGACATCGCAGCAGAGGCGGCGAAGCCTCAATAAAGAAATAAAAGAAATCGACCGAAATCTAACCTGGCAACAGGTCAAAGCGATAGCTGGGCAATGCTCAGGATGGAGATCTTTCAAGTCGCCCTTTGCACCACCGGAGGTGTACAGGATTCATAAGTAAGTAAGATTCTAACTGCCTCTCCGCTAGCGTTAGAACTATCTTCTGCCGGATACCAGCCAGTCGTCCAAATCGCCACCCAGTTGCCGTTGTCGCCAATAGCATCACCGGTACCGTCTCACCGCTCTCGACCATTTTCGAACATTCCAAAAAATGTTCGTTCAATAATTTGATAACGTATGATCGGTTTATGGGGGGAAATATTTATTTCAGGCTTTATGCCTTTGAGCTACAGGTGATTAAATTCGATTCTGTGCTGTCTGTACTGCGAAACAAGAAAATTCATGCTTCTTCTTCTTCTTCTTCTTATTGACATTACATCCCCACACTGGGACAGAGCCGCCTCGCAGCTTAGTGTTCATTAAGCACTTCCACAGTTATTAACTGCGAGGTTTCTAAGCCAAGTTACCATTTTTGCATTTGTATATCATGAGGCTAACACGATGATACTTTTATGCCCAGGGAAGTCGAGACAATTTCCAATCCGAAAATTGCCTAGACCGGCACCGGGAATCGATCCCAGCCACCCTCAGCATGGTCTTGCTTTGTAGCCGCGTGTCTTACCGCACGGCTAAGGAGGGCCTTTGCAAAAGATGTGAAACAGATGCCACGAGACACCCAAGACCCCGCACAATGCATACATTTGCGTAAGTTTGGATAGTTTGTATGGGGCTCTTCACGCAGCATCGGATAATCTTTCATCAGGTGTAAGTCATCATTTGTAAACAAACCCGTTTTCAACAGCATATTATAAAATTCATCTAAAAATGAGTACATCTTTCAAACTTTATGATAATATGTTATTGAAAATTAGCAACAAAAAATCCGTGCTTCAAATTTGACGGGATGATCGAGATTTCGATTCCAGCCACGAAAATACGGAGCTGGTGACAGCAAATGTGATACATTTTTGCCTTTCTCGTACAACAAAGTTGTATCAGAAGGCTATAATTTCACTCCAATAATATAGTATGTGTGTAGCCCATGATTTTTATTTTTGTTAAACGCGTTTCATTTGGAAGGACTTGACCGATTCAAGTACAACTAGTTTCATTCGACGGAGAAAAGTTCCTAGCCTAGTTGGACACTATTGTTTTTGTTTTAGAATAAAGCAAGCATTTTGGATTATATTTTTTCATTTTCCAATAAAAAACAAGGATGCTATAGATCATTTAGTAATTGGCGTTCGATCATTTAGTAGTTTGTCAAAAACTCATTCCAGGATCTGAATTTCAAAATGTGTTGTATGATGGACTTCTAGTGCGAAGGCTTTTCCACAACTCTCCCAAATGGCTCGCTGTTTGAATTCCACTAGTAACGGAGCTATAGCTATAGTTTCAGTAACTTAGACTAAATGATAACAAAATTCCAATCATTTAGTTAAAGCTACTGCAATTAGCGCTATAACGCCGCTATAATAACTATAACTATATTAGCGCCGTTATTGGTTGAATTCTAACAACAAACCATTAGGCAAAGTTGTAGATAAACCTTCGCAATAGAAGTCCATCATACAACACATTTTGGAATTCAGCTTCTGGAATGAGTTATTGACAAGCTACTAAATGATCAAACGCAAATTACTAAATGATCGATAACATCCTTGAAAAAAACATTGTTTACATTCACACATTGAATCATTAATCATTTTAGCCGTGGCGCAATCCAATTATTCCCATAATCGAGTAATGTTTAAGTAGCGTGCAAGAGTTGCACCAAATCTTTTAACCGCCGAAATGTAGGCAATAAGCACTGCAATTACAATATTAATTCGAGAAAAGCATCATCACCACTGGGATAAATTTGGGTTTTTATCGTCTAATGGATTCTATGGGTTAGTTGGGGGCCCCTCCTTAGCCGTGCGGTAAGATGCGCGGCTATAAAACAAGACCATACTGAGGGTGGGTTCGATTCTTAGTCCGGTCTAGGCAATTTTCGGTTTGGAAATATTCTCGACTTCCCTGGACATAAAAGTACCATCTTGTTAGCCTCATGATGGGGTGATTCAAATATGACACTACTTTTGGAGCTTTTCAGAAATCCTCCTTCCACCGTATTTAACGCTTTTTCGTATACCGAGTGTACGCACTGTCATAAAATCTTGACCCCCCTCCCCCCTCAAACCGTGGACGTCATTTTTGAACGATCCAATATACAAATGCAAAAATGGTAACTTGGCTTAGAAACTTCGCAGTTAATAACTGTGGAAGAGCTTAATGAACACTAGCTGCGAGGCGGCAATGTCGCAGTGAAGGATGTAATGCCAATGAAGAAGAAGAAGATGGGTTCTATAATTGTTATATATTTTTGTTTCATTCTATTTTCGTTCTAGAGAGGGCTAGAACCAAGGGTTATTTTTATCTTTATTTCTGAGAATTTTGAAATGACTTCGGTTCTACACTTTCCTAGGCTTATGATGGTCCTAAATATTAGTCAGTTTTTTTATTCTAATCTATATGACTTTATGTGAATACTTTTATCACATGCCTTGGTGCCCCGTAACGCTGGGTAGACACCTTTGCGTGGTGTGTTACGGTGTAAGATCTACCACGGTCATATTGTCAGCTACAGGCAAATCCTGACCCAACGAATACCTTCCCCAATATCCAACACTGTGGTACTTATGAGGGTGTCGCTGAGTCGGGGGCCTCTCGTTAAGTAAGTACCACATCAACACTTCCTTCCCCTCCCAAATTACGGTGAAGATGAGCGTGGCCAGGAGTAGTAATCCTCATGCTTTTGTGATTTTTATTCTAGATTGAAATTAAGGATCACATCCACCTAGATTTCTGATAGCAATCTGGATAAGGATTTCAAAAGAAAAACATGAGTATCACTAGTGTCCAATCTACGACGTACACCGTAACTATGCTATGCTATGCTATACTTTTATCACAAGCCTTGGTTTCCTAAAGATTCGGAGTTGCATTGCAACCACTGGCGATAAATCAAGTTCAACATATGTACAACATCAACAGACGTGAAAACATCGTAACTGGGAATAGTCTGCAGTAGCCATATGAATGTTTTAAATAAATAGATTGTAGCTTTCAATAAAAATCTGAATAACGAGTAACGTCCCCAAGAAATCTCAGGACATACTAAGGACACTACTAAGAAAAATTCTGATTAAAAATTCCTTATCCAAAACTATCTTCTATTTTCCATTGATCGAAATTATTCAAATCCCCCCTTGTTCTCCATTGCAGGCAACTGTACCAACGGTATCATCGGATAAGATGGATGAGCCGCCGCCACGTATCGAACCGGTGGTGGAACCGGTGAACGGTATCGTTCAGCCCCCCGTAGTACCACCACCGGAGCGGCCGGGTCGACTCACCAACCAACTGCATTTCCTACTTAAAACGGTCATGAAAGCCGTCTGGAAGCATCAATTCTCCTGGCCATTCCAGCAGCCGGTAGACGCAAAAAAGCTAAACCTTCCCGATTACCATAAGATTATCAAACAGCCGATGGATTTGGGCACCATTAAAAAGCGGTTAGAGAACAACTACTACTGGACCAGTAAAGAGTCGATTCAGGACTTCAATATAATGTTCTCAAATTGTTACGTATATAATAAACCAGGAGAAGATGTTGTCGTCATGGCACAGGCTCTGGAGAAGCTGTTTCTCACCAAGGTGTCTCTAATGCCCAAGGAGGAGGTGGAGATGGAAGTCCCGACAACGAAAGGTGCGAAGAAAAAACCACCTCCCCGGCAACTTGCTCCTCCCGGCACCCTAGTCGGAAACGTGCCGGCTGCTCCAGCAGTTGTAGCGCCAACTCCACCAGCAACTGCTACAACCACTGCTGCAACAGTTGCGGCACGTGCTCGGCCTACCTCGGCACTTGGTAGTGCCGTTACTTCAAGCGTTCCACCAACCAATGCAACCCCGACGGCTGCTGCGGCCGTAGTGCCAACTGTTCCGCCGATTGGTACCGTACCTCCACAAACCGTGCCCGGTAGCACAAATACAACTACGACGGCAACACCGACCACAGTCAGTGCAGCGCACAATGTCCTTGCAACGCCGGTAACGCCAGTGGCAACGAAACCGGTTCCTCCGACCACTTCGCCCTACATTGTGAATAGTTCGCAGTCCGGAATTGAAACGGTCTTACCTCCCCAGCAGCCCGCTAAAGTTAAAAAAGGTGTTAAGAGAAAGGCCGATACAACGACACCCACTGCAACTGCCTACGATCCACACTATGGCGCCAATTTGGACCCGAGCAATCCCAAAATCGCCACCCGAAGGGAATCTGGACGACAGGTAGTTATTTTGCATAATATGATTTAATTCGTTTTCAATTTTATTGTAGAAATTAGAAAGTATTTGGAAACCAGTCGCACCTGGCTAATATACGATACGACATTTGTCATTATTTGTCTTCTTGGTGTTAATCCTTCTATTTGTATTACGCTACTGTAGTAGTTTGATGCCAATTCCCTTTAATTGTAAAGTGGTAATTACTCTGCCCCAGAATTAAAAACAAACGACGAATAATAAGAGGCATGAACTCAAAAACCACTGTCAATCATAACAAATAATGAGAATAAGTTTATTGCAACCTGATACAAAACCGAAGAAAACAGAACTTGAGAAGCAGCTCCCTCTGACAAGCTATGATAAATCGCTTCGTTCTCGCTAAATTGCCAATATTGAGGACTATGGATTTTCACACGGCTGTACCGTGACCTGCCCTAATACCGCGCATCGCCTAATACCGTGGTTTTCATCAAAAATCAGAACCTGGCTATCATGGATATCACATTATTTGGTGAAATGTTCAAACATAATATGCTTGAACATTTCATCAAATAATACGATGTCCATGATAGCCAGGTTCTGATTTTTGATGAAAACCACGGTATTAGGCGATGCGCGGTATTAGGGTATAAAACACGGTATAAAACAAGTTGAATGCATCATCAACATCGGTGCCCCCAACAATAGTAGCTTCTTTAGAGGAATTTAGACTAAGAGAAACAGACGTCTCACTCAATACATGTTCCATCGTTCACCATTTAAGGGTGGATAATTTTGTTATGGCCCGTCAATCGGATTTGCTTGTGTTTGACGTTTGTATACTATCGCCATCTGGTTTCCGCTTTTCCACACACAGTGTATTTAGCATTGGACGCTAATGTTTCCAATATTACGCAAAAATGAGTTAATGAGAATTGGAACAAGAATATAATTTTCCAGCCGCAGATTACGTTTACTCAGATTTTGATAACTATCGACAGCGATCACAAATTAGTAAAAATGGCACATTTATTGAGTTGATTCAGGTTTTCCTGTAGAGAATAAGGGATGTGTATTTTTGACATCCCCATCATTGACTAAAAATGATCTTTTAATAATATCGCCTAATTGGTGCAACAAAAATCATGTCTACTAATATAGTTCCACATACTTAATTTCAAAGTTTCCTTATCATACTTTGGGAAACCATCGAATCTAACGTCCATCTGTTCATCATCCAATCCAGGAAATCCCACCATTCCCGGCGTCCACGTATCCAATCTCGCCATATCAGGGATCGGGAGCCGCTCAGAATCCACCGAAGAACAAAGAAAAGCTTTCGGATGCGCTCAAATCGTGCAATGAAATCCTGAAGGAGCTGTTTTCCAAGAAGCACTCCGGTTATGCGTGGCCGTTCTACAAACCGGTGGACGCGGAACTGCTCGGTCTGCATGACTATCATGATATTATCAAGAAGCCAATGGATCTGGGCACGGTGAAGCGGAAAATGGATAATAGGGAATACAAGTCAGCAAACGAGTTTGCTGCTGATGTTAGGCTTATATTTACCAATTGCTACAAATATAACCCCCCAGATCATGACGTCGTTGCAATGGGTCGTAAACTGCAGGATGTGTTTGAAATGCGTCTAGCAAACATACCGGATGAACCGGTAAACAATATTACGCCTAATCAAAGCAAAGAGACGGACTCCTCGTCGTCTAGTGAATCGAATGCAAGTGACGACGACTCGACGAGTGACGAGGAATGCAATCAGAAATTAAAAATGCTGGAAAAGCAACTGTTCGAAATGCAGGAACGCATGCGAAAGCTCGCTGAAGAAGCATCGTTGAAAAAGAAAGCCAAGAAGAAGATGAAGGAAAAGAAGAAACAATTGGCAACTGGCGTTCCTGGTGAGGTGAAGCCAGGAATGGAAGTGCATGCCAATCCGCCTCATTCTGCTGCTGCGAAAGCAGCGCATCCAGTCACAGGTATTCCAGCTCCCCCAATAACCAATGCCGTTGCTGCTCCCGCGATTCCTCCGGCTGTCACTACCAAAACAAAAACTAAAGGTCAGCGAGCGCCAAAAGCTGGTGCCACTCCAAACGCGCCTGCTAAGCGAGCAAAAGGAGCAGGTGCGGCGGGAGCCGGAGCAACGCGGGGTCCTAACAAAAAGAAGGGGTCGCAAAATGTTCCACACTTTGACTCAGAAGAAGAAGATACTGCGAAACCCATGTCTTACGATGAGAAAAGACAATTATCGCTCGACATAAACAAATTACCAGGTTAGTTGATGGGTCACTATTGTACCAAATTCCCTTGTTAAAACTCTCTTTCGTTTCGATGTAGGTGACAAACTCGGCCGTGTTGTACATATTATTCAGAGCCGGGAACCGTCGCTGCGTGACTCCAATCCGGATGAAATTGAAATCGACTTCGAAACTCTCAAGCCATCGACGTTGCGGGAACTGGAGAACTACGTTGCTTCCTGTTTACGCAAGAAAACCCGTAAGCCTTACTGTAAGTTTCCAATTTAACAAACACTGCTGCCGAGATAACTTTCTCATTCACTGTCATTTGTGCTGTTATCCATCTACACTTTCACTTTCCTATATATAACAATCCTTCTACCGCACCGAGAATGTGTCGTATGTGTACATAAACATGTTAGTAATGCTGTCCATTCAGATTTTGATACGACGAAATCTAATTTGCCATTCTAGTCTGATTCCTTTTGCGTACAACTTCAGTAGTGTCTGTTAATTGGAAGAAATTGTACTGAATTAAATCAATTCCATTCGTTTCTAGCTTTACTCTGCCCTCTGTAGTATACCAAAAACAAATTGGCATACTACATTTTGATTGTTTACAGTAGTTAGTTACACATTTCATTTTTCATTTTCACAAACTCTAGGAAGATCTAAACGATTCTGTGTGACTCACTTTGTTTGTTTCGTGTATTTCACAGATAAAAAAGTGTCCGGGAAATCGAAAGATGAGCAGATGGCAGAGAAGAAGCAAGAGCTTGAAAAACGGTTGCAGGACGTCACCGGTCAGCTGGGAACGGCCAAGAAAAACGCGAAGAAGGGTAAGCATTACATTTCTTTATTAAGTGAAGAATTCATTTTCTGCTTGAATTTTCGAAAACATAAAAATAGCGGGAATTTTAAATGTCTACAATTAGGATATTCAAAGTGAAAAGTATAAATTCTTAATTCCCACAGATGTTTAAATCAAATATCCTCCATTATGATAGGGGGAAAGACGGCTTTGGCAGGTTTTGTTCTATTATTGTCAGGGGGGTTTTTGTGGACCAAATTTTATGAAATTTGGCCACAATGTTCTTTGATATGCAAAGAATGTTTAGGCCAAATTTGAGCATAGTCAGACGTAAAAAAAAACCCCTGCCAATAATAGAACAAAACCTGCCAAAGCCGTCATTTCCCCTAGTATATAATAAAGAATTTATTGCATATAAAGCCATGGAACCTTTGCAAAATCCTAATTCTTAGTACATCAACAACATGGATGTAAATACTCGTATCACGAGTATGTATGGAAACAGCAGGGAGCCCGGCATCAATTTTTTTTTTCAAACCGACTTTAATGTAATGTCTCGTTATCCCGGCGAATGAGGGGTTTTCGAAATCATTATCTATTATTAATAACTCATATGCTATCCAAAAGTGCGCAGAATATGATGCTTTTACGGCATGATATATGAAGCCTTCTTTCACTGAACGCATTCGCTCATAAGATAAAATGAAACGTAAGGAGTAACTCAAAAGAGCAGCTCGCAACACGTGTTTCTCCCAAACTGCAACAAAATAGGACAATTATCGCCTGCCACGCATTTAGGAAATTAGTCGGTTTCCGATGATGTTTCGATTAAAAAATCATCAATTATTAATGTTTTGACACAGAACATAGCCATCTATTCACATGATTTGAGTGTTACTTCTGAAATAAACAAACTATCAATACAATCCCATTTAATTCGACTCGAGTCAAGTACGAGACAGTGAAAACGACCTTACTGTTGAGGTCGAAATACGTATCTGTCAAGGTACAATTAAGTGTCAATCAAAGTATCCATCAATCTACTTGAATACTAAAATGGTTTGCTAGAAAGTTAAGCAATGATTTCTTATGGAGAAATGATTTCTTTTATCTTTATCTTTATTGAAGACATCAACAGGTCTATCTGACCCCAATGATGATATTAAAACTAATTTACAAAAAAATAAACAATAACAGTTATAAAAACTTTGCAACATTAAATTTTTTTTTCAGCACGGTGGAAAACGATGAACAAATCTTATATAAACATTTATACACTGCTTATATAAACATTTAAACACTGCTTATATAACCATTTAAACACTGCTTATATAAACATTTAAGGCTGGTCAAGGCTCCCAGTAAGATGAACCGTAGCAAACGAATTCCCGGAATAGTAGTCCAGCTGGCCATGTAGTTTCAGCGAGTGCCATCTGTTTGTATCTACAATCTACGCCGACTTTGAATGAGACAAAACGCTAATCTTCGGAACTCCCCCATCGTGGCACTAATTTGACGACTTCAGGGTCTTCTGAAAAGTTTAACGATGGAAACCATCTCTTGGATAACTTCGCTTCGTACGTGCTTGGCGACCTTTGTAAAAAATATCCAAAATTTTCCAGGTGAAATATTCTGCTCACTTCTTTGACGCGGACCAACAAGTAATCGCGATCTATTGTTTCTACATTATTGCGTTTCTTTCCGATGGACAACTTTGTGGCGTAGAAGTTATTGGCATACTATTGGTTGCTAAATGGTTTTGATTGCGATCGTCGAATCAAGCAAACCCGCGATGCACTGTTTAATTTCCTAAACTTCTACTTGACATCACCAATGGAAGGAAGTTCCACATCTCAATCTGGCAGCGGGAAACGGCAGTCAACATGAAACAGAATGCGTTCGAGTTGCGACGGGGTCCGTTACGATGCCGGTCATAAAGAAGTTGAAGGGATGCGAGAATTACTCCACTTGGGCATTCGCAATTCGAATAATCCTAACCCGCAAAGGTAGCTGGGGCGCTGTGAGTCCTGCAGCCAGAGAAGAGGTTCCCGAAGGTGTGAAGTTGCGTGCATTAACAACAATCTGCCTGAGCCTGGAGAGTTATAACTACAGTCTCATCCAGGATGCGGCGGATACAGCAGAAGCCTGGTACAAGTTAGCCACAGCTTTTCAAGACTCCGGATTGACGAGGAAGATTGGGCTACTTAGGAAGTTGACATCTATTCGTTTGGTTGGCTGTTCAAGCGTGGAGGAATACGTAAACGATTTAATGAGTACCAGCCACAAGCTTGCTTCGATTGGGTTAAAGGTGAATGATTCGTGGTTGGTAGCGTTGCTGCTGATGGGGCTACCAGAACACTACGAACCTATGATGTGACTTCGGATGCGGTAAACGCAAAGTTCCTTCAAGATGTGAAGCTCAAGAGGGGACCATTGAACAGCAACGATGATGGGCCACTATACACGAATAGCACGCATTCGGACAAATTCAAATCACATGCTAAGAAGAAACCCGACAAGACGTGCTTCAACTGTGGCAAGCCAGACCATTTTGCATCCAAGTGTCCGGACAGTTGCTCATCAAGACGAAATCGAAGTCGAATGGCCTCTGCAGTATCTTTGCGATCGATGATGTTCATGCGAGATGCTGGTATTTCAATTCATGAGCGACGTGTCACATGGCCAGACCTAACCAGAATTTCTTTCACGAAACAGCATTGCAGCACGCAGTGGTGACCGCGAACAATGGCAGCATTGAGGCTTTGGCGAAAGGAACGGTCACAGTGCAGATTTCACATGGTACGATCGATGTTCACGAAGTGCTAAACATTTGCGATCTTCAAGAGAGGTTATATCACGAAATTCACTGCGGACAAATGTGTGGTTCTGAACGAGACTGGTGAGCTGGTCGTTTCTGGTAAAGAAGAAAGCGGCCTATATCGATTGAATCAGCCGGAGCGAGAGTTTCTGGCAAATGGAATACAGGTATGGCATCGAGGGATGGGCCACTTGAACGATTCAATTTTGAAGCAGCTCAAGAACGTGTCCGATGGCGTGGATGTCCAAGATGAGAAGGTGGAGAATTGTATATTCTGTCTGGAAGGAAAACAATCAAGAAGACCATTTCCATTTTCCAAAACACGAATCCAGAGCAACTGAATTGCTGGAACTGGTGCATTCTGATCTTTGCGGGACTTCCATGGATGGCAGTCGATATTTCGCCACGTTCGTTGATGATGCAAGCAAAAGAATGGCAGTCTGACTACTTGCTAAAGGCCAAAAGTGAAGTCCTGGCTGCATTCAAGTTGTTTCGAGCGAAGGCGGAGCGGCACACAGGTAGAAAATTTAAAATGCTCAGGGCTGACAATAGGCGGGAGTACGTTAACAACGAATTCCGGAAGACGTTGGAAAAATATGGCATCCATCATCAGAGTAGAATGGAACGGCACAATTAAAGCCTGTCCACGTTAAATTTCGGACACCCATCATCCAATGCGATTTTTTGAAATTTTCACAAACCACTGAGAAGATCAATTTACATGACAGCTGAATCTCTCGCTTTATGTGATTCTTTCAGCGTGTTTTCATTCTTGTCCAAAGTGATAAATGGCTAGAAATCAATTAGACATTTTCTCAGTGTCCGAAATTTAACGTGGACAGGCTTTAATAGAACCATCGTGGAAAAGACTCGATGTCTTGGCGCATGCAGAAAGAATTCTGGGCGGAGGCGATATCGACGGTAGCTTATCACCAACTAGAACAATTGGAAACAAAACACCTGAAGAAATGTGGACCCGGCATAAGGCCTGATTTGAGGCACCTGAAAGTTTTCGGTACGAGTGTGATGCTTCATGTTCCAAAGGCACCAAAGACAGACACCAAAAGGGTTCCGGGTTTACCTCCCGGAGAGTCACAAGTCTTAAATCAGCCGTGACGTGGAGGTGATTAACGAGGACGATCAGGGCCTCACTTCTTGGTGTTTTCAAGAGGTTCAACTGGTGGAATTCATGAAGATATTTACTGAAGAGATCATAGTGCGCATTGAATGTCCAAATCCGAACACCAACAGTAATAATGATGAGGATAAAGAAGTAGCAAGTAACAACACGCTGGAGACGTCTAGCGATAATTTTAAAGATGCCTATTATAGCCATCACGCGCTCCCACCGCTACAATCAAGACCAGATGAAGAAAGACAACAAGGGTTGAGGCGCAGCGGTCGGTGATGAATTTATAACTTACGTTACATTTACTGGTGATGATGCAATTACCAAAACCTCCCACCCCCCGCCATCTAATCCATTGATGATTGCGGTGGATATTCCACAAAGATATGACGAGGTCATGCGGCGACCTGACCATGATTGTTGGATCGTAGCTATGAAGCAAGAGATGACATCATTGAGCGAAAACCAGATCTGGACGTTAACAAACCTACCCGAGGGACGCAAAGCCATTCGGAACAAGTGGGTTTTCGCGATTAAACGAGGACCTGATGGAAATCCGGAGCGCTACAAGGCGCGGCTTGTCATGAACGGTTGTTCACAGAATCTTGACGTTGTCTACGCGGAGGTCGACGCTCCCGTAGTACGATGTTCGACCATTATACCTGATGGCGGTGGCAACGAAGTTAGACTTGGATGTGGATTAGATGGACAAGGTTACTGAATTCTTGCAAGGCGAACCGAACCGGGTGACGTACAAATCTTAATGGTTCAACCCGAAATATTCATGTATTCAAATGGCGAGGTCTGCAAACTGATGAAGGTATTGAAGCAATCAAGCCGAATATGGAATGCGAAGCTAGACGAGGTGCTACGATAATTTGGCTTGCAGAGATTGCGGATGGACACCTGCCTGTACTGAATGCTGGATGGGGAGAAGATGCTCTTCGTGACAATATACGTGGATGACCTGTTAATTTTCACGAACGATCGACGATTGAAGCAAAAGCTTAACAATCTCTTGATGCAAAGGTTCAAAATGAACGGATTTGGGTGAGGCCACACACTGCCTCGGCATTCGAATCCAGCGGGATCGCCACGTGGTGGATCAACGGGCGTACATTAAGGAAATCGTTCGACGTTTTGGTATGTCAAATGCGAATCCGGTAACAGCTCCAGCGGATCCTAGCTGTAGACTGGAAAAGTCGAAGGCCCCGAAGAGAAAAAGAGAGAGAGAGATGTGCTGTACAAGAAAGCAGTAGGATGTTTATCGTCATGCACCTTGCCTTCTTTATTGTAAATATCAAGCAGTCCAGCTTTATGTTGCGCAAAGAATATGATTTTTGAAAATAAGAACATTTTCTTCGCTTTATGTCAAACGACCATTATGCCAGACGATTTTATGCCAAACGGTGTGGCTATTGAATATTACCCGTACTGCTATCGTAGGGGCCCTCCTTTGCCGTGCGGTAAGACGCGCGGCTACAAAGCGCGGCGGATCGGAAATTGCCTCGACTTCCCTGGGCATAAAAGTATCATCGTGTTAGCCTCATGATGTACGAATGCAAAAATGGTAACTTGGCTTAGAAAACTCGCAGTTAATAACTGTGAAAGTGCTTAATGAACAGCCCACTCGCCGTTTTTCATACAAAATGGACAACTTTGGAGATCTAGATCTCGATTGCGTGTGAACCAATTTTGCTGAAAATTTGACCGTAGCTTAGATATATGTAACTTGAATCTTACCACACCTGAGTTTCGACCATATTGATTCATAGGGTAAAAAATTATCAAATGGGTCATGACAATAGTTTTTTTTTTCTTTAGGGGAAAAGACGGCTTTGGCAGGTTTTGTTCTATTATTGGCAGGGGGGTTTTTGTCGACCGAATTTTATGAAATTTGGCCACAATATTCTTTGATATGCAAAGAATGTTTAGGCGAAATTTGAGCATAATCAGTCATAAAAAAACCCCCTGCCAATAATAGAACAAAACCTGCCAAAGCCGTCATTCCCCCTACCTATTAGAGTGATTTTTCTTCATTTAGAGCTCATCACTAAACATGAAAATACATACATTTGATTTGAAAAATTACTTAGTCAATGGTTGGGACAACATTAGTAGGTTAGCAAGGCTGTAGAGGCGCGTGTTAGAAGGTTTTTAGAGTAAAACTAGAATCCTTTTATAGTAAATCCTAATCAACGATTCGTTGGTGATATTTAATGGAGCGAACAAATCGATTCCAGTGTAGAATAAATTCAAAAGCACATTTTATTCTACATCGATTTCTACGCGGTTTTTACGCAGTTTTCTTACGAAGATTTTTAAATAAGTGTTGACCTGATTTTGTCACTCTCCGATTTTATCACGTTTTCGACCCGATTTGGACTCCCCAAAATTTTTTGAAAACTTTCGTCCTTCATTATATGTTCGTAAATAATACCGCAAACAACAACGATTTTTATGAAATAACTTTTACCGCCTTTGGTTTATTATGAATGACTTTTGAGTACCTGTGAAGGATTCTGTAAGCATTTTCAACAAAAAATAACGATGAAATTTAAATATAGAAAATAATTACCGATTTTGTCACATGTCCTATTTTATCACCCAAAAATTCACCAGAGAGGGGGGGTGTGATAAAATTGGGATATCACTGTAATAGTAAACTTTGCTTTACTCATGCTAATTTAAAACACTAACTTTGACTTCTTCCTATCATTACAGCGGATGAGGCTGCGAAGCAGGATGTTGCACCCTCGGGCGGTAACATTTCATCCAGCAGTAGCTCCAGCGATTCGTCATCGTCCAGTTCCAGCGATTCTAGCTCGAGTGATTCCAGCGACAGTGAAGCAGGTTAGGATACAATTGTTTTGTATTAGTTCGAAACGCAAACCCCGTTTTAGTGTAATGATGTATAATTGAGGAACAGCAAACGAATGGTGTGGGCCATGAGAATATTTAGAAAAAAACGCATGATGAGTACTGCAGAAAAGTCATCGGTGCGGCGCAGGAGAGCTGACAGAATGAATTTCCAAGAGCAGATCTTTAATTTAAATTTAAACTTTGACCAGCACTTATATTTTCAATTGTGGAGAGGTTCGTTGACAGACATGGGACTGTTTTCTATTATAAAGATTAAATAGAAAATATGAAGAATGTGCCCCATTTAATGTGCTCTGATTCATTGATGTGTATATTTTTCATACAACTTTTTTTTGTAATTTGCCATCTTGCTGAACCAGGAATGCATTTTTGCGCTTTGATTCAGCACTTACAACAAATTGTTTGTAGTTGTTTGAAAGCATAAGCACTTTGGCAACAACTCATGTTAGGTTTGATATTCAGAGCAATTAAAAACATAGATATGATGAGCGATAGTCTTTGAATACAATGATCATCAACATTCGATAGTAAACCATTAATACAGTTTTACAGTAGAGTAGGGATCTCTCGACATAAAGTCCATACAGCCAGAAAAGTACAGAAAAATCGTTTTCACTTTCTCTTAATACTATGCGTTTACTACAACTCTTCCTATTTCCTCGTCATACGTTTTTAAATCATAGTAAGAAACAACAAATAATTACAAGCAGTGAGGTAACATACCCTTTTATTCAATTGTTTTAGTTTATCGATTAATTGAGGTATGCACAGATTTCTTACCCGGGTGGAATATAGTTTTAAACACTGTCATTGTAGTGAACGAAGAAACATCAATTTTGTTTACTGTGCTTCAATTTGAATCTCAAATCGGGCCAAGAAATGTCAAGAGGGCAGAGCGTAAGGAAGGGGCATTTCTATAAGTCGTACTATATTCAATCAACAACAATCGCTATTCTACTACCTAGAATCTGAAAGAAAGGTTTTATTGTGTAGTAACACGCACCACTAAATGTATTATTAGTTTACGTCAAATAGAACAAACAATAATTAAATTTAGTTGCTTAAAATGCAAATCTAATAAATTTGTAAAAAAAAGGTCGCCTGAATACCATGGTTTGATACATTGCTAATAACGATCAAATGGAGCATGATCAAATAGAGCAAAGTTTCGAAATGTTTCATTTGGTAGTAAGCAATTAGTTCTTAGCAATGTGCAAAAGAAAATGAATTAGGGCGTATAAGCATTACGCCCGATTATTGCAACAACGCGTTTTCAGTTTCTGTTCGTCATATAAGTGTTTTTATTATCTTTTCTATACAATCCATAGAACATGTACAGGCGTAAGTGTAAATTTCTATTTATATAATTGTAGTAAAAGATAGAAATCGATAGAATTAGGAAGACATAGACTAAAACCATGTTGAAGATTCTTATAAACACAGTCAGAAGAAAGTGAAAACGGCATGAGAGAAAAAAATTGGCCTGCATCAAATTGGAAGCAAAAAAAAAACAAATAGTTATAATAACGACGGAAATGTAGCAAGAATTTCAAACTTCACCAACATTAAGTGGAACGTCAACTTTGCCGTCTAAAGCAAGTTGTCTGGCACCTGCATACCTTGATATACTTCCACACAACACGAAACCTGACGTTTAGCCTCTGAACGTTATCTCCTCTTTTCCGTTGTTGTAGTTATGATCATTTCGTTCATGTCAATCATCATATGTTGTGTTTTCTTTGATTTCTGTGTTTTCTCATTAGTTGATTCTACTGAAAAGCGTTTCATTCTCACTACTCCTTCAACAAATTTTCTCGTGTGTAGCAAATGTGTAACTGGGGACAGCCAACAAAACCGAAATGCACGCGTTTCTAGAAATAACATTAATTTCGAAAACTACTTCAATCTGGAAGCCTATCACAGCAATCTTATATCAAACTATGAAGTGAACAGCAATTGAATTAAACAAAATAAGCGAAAATATTAGCGACCGATTACAAGAGGTATGTTTTGATTATCTATTTTTGCTTTGTTCATGATCATGTATCTCTTTGACAATAGGGACACTCATCCTTTTCAACAATGGAGTCCGTATTACAACGAAAGTGTAGTCTACGAGAAGCACTTCTTAGCCATTAAATGAAAGGGAACACCATTTCTGTTAAATGCACATACAATAAATTAGCAAGTATCGGAATCTAATTACCCGGCGCATGCTGTAGTAGCAGATAAAGCAATCGAGACCAATATGTTTTGTTGATTTTTCTTCTCATCTTCTTATTAAGTTTTGGATCGATCGAATGGACTGTCACAAAAGTGATACTGTTTTATGTATTGAATTTAGAAACCGCAGACAATGTGTAAAGATGTTCTCAACTGCATTGAAGTTATTGGATTGGATTATTTCGTTAGCTTGTAATTAAAACGAGAGCGTTTTGCTATTGCTGGGGCAAGTATCGATTGAAAAGAATGCGGCAACATTCTGAATATCTGCTTAAATTCTTGTACTGTGGTGTAATACGTGCTTAATCGAGAAAAGATGAATAGATAACGTGAAAGTAGAGAAATTCGATTTGCGAATATCACATAGTATGAACTGATTGCGCACAACAGAAAATCACGTAAATGATAAATGAAACATTGCTACAGTAATGGAAAAGTGCAATTCGATTTATTTATTCGGCTGTCGGCGGCGCCAACCCCTTACACATTGTTTGCACATGAAAAAGTTGTGTTCTTTGTTTTTCTTATCTATTTTGAGCATGAGAAATAGTGTACATATTAAAGATTTCGTCTTCCTTGTAAAGGAATATCTTTCATACGAAATGATTGACAGCAATAGTTTTTGTTTATATGGAGCCTTACGTTTCCCATTTATTTTCCGTTTGTTTTCATTATTTACTGGGAGGGGATCAAAAATGAACAGCAAACAAAGCATAAGACAGTCAACAATCGCATTAGTGCAAGATTTGGTTTTCTTTGTCCAAGTATATATTTTGCTTTATTCATATTAGGCGACAACCGTAGATAGAGAAACTCCATTAAAATGCATATATTTATCAATTATTTTCTTCCTGGTACTAATATATTCTACGTTAGTTTAGCAGAGTTTAACGCGAATATATCCGTTAAGATTTTTATTGATTGAAAACTATAGAAATAGAATTCTCCACAAGTAATAAGGAAGATGAATTCATATATTCAGCTTCAACTGCTGCTAGTAATGGAGAGATATCGGGATTTATTACTCGTAATATTTTTCCAGCGATAGTCACAATTCAGTTTGAGTGTGACGCATGACACACTGGAAAAGCGTTCCGAGGGCCATCCATTTTATGTAATAATGTGACCCTTCGATAGTTAAGCTGAAAATTCACGGAAACATGGTGAAAGATGCGTGAGTGATTACGAAAATGTAATGTTGAACAGAGGAATACTTTCATGCACACGAACCGATTCAGTAAATCGTAACAAAACAAACCTAATTGCTTTACATAAGTGTATCCTTCCGTTTGTTTTCTTTTCAACTAGTGGCTAAGAAGTTCTCTTATTTAAACGATGATAATTAAACTTTACGATAAAGTGAAACATATGGAACAGACGCCCGTTTCGAAGCATCAGCTATTGACATAAATGTCGTCATAAATAAAATCTATGTGTTGATATAAAAAATCAAATATGTCCTGCAAATGGTTCAAACCATTTAACAACGGTTCAAAAAAAAGTTTGCTAGCTTGTGAAATACAGTTTTACAAAACCGGATACGGATACGGACGCAAAAAGAAGAATGATAACATACCCATAACAAAAAAAAACAGTAATCGTAAGCATTATTGAAGTTTATTACAAAATTAAATGAAATCTTCTATAACAACTACAGCAACAAAAGGTACAGAATATATAATAAATAAAAACGAATGATATGTTTTAATCTTAACACGAATTGCATGTTATTTATTCCGCGGAAGACCAAAGAAATGTCAACTAGTACAGATTGGCTCGGTGCAAAAGAGGTTCGCTCTTCTCGGTTTTGCTGGCTGTCACGTCAACACTCAGTTTTACTATGGTTTTGTGGAGGCTGTAAACACGTAAAGGGAAAAATTTGTTGAACGAGTTGGTGGAGTTTCCTCTCTTGTTCTGGTTGAGGTATTTATCACCTGTGAATTATTGTAGAATTTATATACGGGGAACGTTGACTAAAAGAAAATCTAATTGATTCACTTTCAGAGTCTGGTCGCCCACCAAAGAAGAAGAAGAAAGAATCGTCTTCTCCACTACATACTCCTTCAGCCAATCCGGTAAGTGTACGAGACATTTTTTTGTTTTTTTTTTAATTAAAGCGATAATTGATAAATATGTTGCATGTGATTTCTGCTTGCATGAATATTACAGTGCGTTGCTTAACAGAGGTAGGAATAACAATCGTTTGTTATTGCGTGGGATTTGTATATGGTTAAAAGAAATGTCGCTATCATACACAAACGAGATCCCTGAAGACCAAATAAATATGTGCATCACTATTGTTGGATCCCGTTTTTTACCATTTGCTTCCATCTAAAAGATGCAAAAGGTGGGTCAGCTAAAAGCAAATTATAGTCGTTCCATACTCTTCCAACCATCACTCATAAGTATTAACAAGAATAATAAGAACTAGAGCGTAGTGTGGTAGATATTACTCCATAACGGGACTAATATAACATAGATGATAATATTCTTGTATTCGGCAACTGAAATTTGAACTTGTTCGCATATTAGGGCCTAATATGTTGCTCTGTGCAGGTATGACCATATTATCCCATAGAGAGTGGGTTTGAAAAAAAAAGTTATGATAAATTCAGATTTGTAGCAGTGCGAACATGTACATGTACAGTAATAAATTTGTGTGCATATTCAATTCAAATCTGATTCAAATCAAAACTGATTATTAAAATGCAATTTTGACCTGTATTTTAGTCAGTTTTGCATTAAAATCTTATTCATAAGCTTCAAATCTTATAATAATTCTGCCTATGTAGCAAAAATTTACATTTTCAAAATGCGGTTTTCACGTTGAGGCATATGTGGAGCATTGTCTTAAAGATCATATCGACACTGTTGTTTCATGAGGGCAAATGTCGCAAACGTAAACAATGCCTTCTCCTGCAAATTCCTCAGCAACAAGGACCACTTCCAGCTAACAAATATTTGGAACTGGTGGAGATCCGCGCCTTCTATCGAACGGAAGTGGAAAATACCGTCAGAAGTCTCTAATCTTCTTGAAATTAGCAGAAAAAGTCAATGTTTACGTTTGCGAGTTACGCCCTTATGAAACAACATTGTCGATATAACTTTGACATGATAAAACTTGTCAGTAAGCTCAAATTGAGGGTGGCTTTTATTGGCCCGTATGTTCATATTGCCCCTACTGTAGGGTCAGTATTATATTTGAGAGCTACTGCCAGTAGTTCAAACCATGGTACGAATTTAGTTCAAACCATGCACAGTGTAGTTTTTTTTGTCTTTATTATCGAGACTTTTATCATTCTGACTAAGATCGCTTCCTTTTTCCTGAAATCCAGCAGTTCCTTGATTCCTCCAGTTCCATTGAATAGCATCCTGGCAGCTTTCTTATCCTTCCTGGCTTGCTCAACTTCGTCCGTCCACCAGTATTTCGGCGTTTGTTCTTCTGTTTGGAATACTTCAAGGTCATTAGGTTTTTCCGTTACAGATCTGAGATGGTACATACGCTATCAGCACCCACACGTTTTTAATCTCTTCGAAGAGTGCTTTCCTGTTAATGAGATGTTGTGGTTTTCGCGAAATATCTAATTAAACCACTGTCTCCAAGGCCACATGGGGACTGCCACCTTCAAAGTCCAGACCGGTTGTAGTCTTATCTAGAAGCAATGCAGATGACACCAGTACTAGGTCAATGGCTAAAGGGCGCCTATTCACATCGACCGGGTAAAAAGTTGGTTGTCCATTATGCAAAATGACAAGATTTTCATCGTTCACCAGATCGAACAATATCGAACCTTTTCCATCCGAATGTCGCGAATCCCATGAGAAATGGTGGGGGTTGAAGTCCCCTCCAATTATCACCTTTCTGAATCCGGCAACCTGACGAAAGATTTGTTTTAACTGGCTCTCGAAGTCGGTAACGATTATACTTGGCGCCACATACAGCGATACCACCAGTATATTCGCAGCCAACAGATGACGACCAACCGCTTGAATTCTACGGAAATTAGGTAGCTGAACTGCTCTTGCCTTAATTTTCTTGTTTATAAATACTCTTGCACCTCAATATCCGTCGTTGTTTGATTTCAAAAATGAGAAAAACCCTGGTATTTTGTATTTTGGCTCTAATTCTAGTTTACTCCAGCACTCTGAGATGAAAGCTATGTTATAGTTCTCTTTGATTTACACTCATGTTGGCTCTTCCTTGTGGTTTTCTAAACTCTGAATGTTTATTTAACTTCCGAATCTGATATTTACTTCTGAATCTGATATTTACTACGGATTCGTCTCTCAGCCTGTTCCTACTTCGCGATCTTTCTTCGCTCTTCTTTTCGGTGTTGATCTTTCTATTCACCGCGCTCAGGAATTTGGACACGCCGTCTGCTACGCTGCTACTGGCACTGGCGTCCGATAGTTGTTGATTTATCTCCTGTGATCGTTGGTCTGCCGTTGTCTGTGCCCACCTCTCAAAGTCCGTAACACGAAACTCGTTGTTGCTTGGTTCCCCGAATGTTTTTTCTTCTTATCTGCGAAAACTTCGACTTGATCCGCAATCACCACGTCTTCTAGCGGTCGCTTTGTCTTCTGAGGTTTCGGCCTGAAGCTGGGTTTCGCTGTGTATTATTTATTTATTTATTTATTCAGACTAAGACCGAAGTGGCCTGTGCGGTATATAAAGAGTCTTCTCCATTCGGCTCGGTCTATGGCTACACGTCGCCAAAAACGCAGTCTACGGAGGGTCCGCAAGTCATCTTCCACCTGATCGATCCACCTTGCCCGCTGCGCACCTCGCCTTCTTGTGCCCGTCGGATCGTTGTCTAGAACCATTTTCACCGGGTTATTGTCTGACATTCTGGCTACCTTTCCTTTCGAAAACTCCGAGTGCACGTTGGTCCTCCACGAGCATCGTCCAGGTCTCGTGTCCGTAGAGGACTACCGGTCTAATGAGCGTTTTATAGATTGTCAGTTTGGTACGGCGGCAAACTCTGTTCGATCGGAGCGTCTTGCGGAGTCCAAAGTATGTACGATTTCCAGCCACTATGCGTCCCCGAATTTCTCTGCTGGTATCATTTTCGGCAGTCACCAGTGAGCCCAAGTACACAAATTCTTCTAAAACCTCGATTTCGTCACCACCGATGACAACTCGCGGTGGGTGGCTCACATTGTCTTCTCTTGAACCTCTTCCTATCATGTCTTCGTCTTCGACGTGTTGATGACTAGTCCGATCCGCTTGGCTTCCCTCTTCAGTCTGATGTAGGCTTCCTCCATCTTCTCAAAATTACGTGCCATAATATCTATGTCGTCGGCGAAGCCAAATAGCTGGACGGACTTATTGAAAATTGTACCACTCGTGTTAATCCCTGCTCTTCGTATTATCCCTTCCAAAGCGATGTTGAATAGCAGATACGAAAGACCATCACCATAACCCTCTGCGGGTTTCGAAGGGACTCGAGAATGCCCCTGAAACTCGAACTGCGCACATCACCCGATCCATCGTCGCTTTAATCAACCATGTCAGTTTATCCCGAAATCCGTGTTCGTGCATTAGCTGCCATAGCTGATCCCGATCGATTGTATCATATGCGGCTTTGAAGTCGTTGAATAGATGATGTGTGGGCACGTTGTATTCGCGGCATTTCTGCAGTACCTGGCGAACGGCGAACACCTGGTCTGTGGTGGAGCGTTCGCCCATAACACTCGACTGGTACTGCCCCACGAACTCCCTAGCAATTGGTGCTAGTCGGCGACATAAAATTTGGGAGAGTAATTTGTAGGCGGCGTTCAGCAATATGATTGCGCGGTAGTTGCTACAATCCAGCTTATCGCCCTTTTTGTAGATGGGACACACGACACCTTCCATCAACTTCCTCCTCCCAAATCTTGGTAATGACCCAGTGCAGCGCTCTCATTCATTTATTTAGTTAACATCTAAACAGATAACACTGAATCAACAATTTGACGCCACAATGCACGGTTCGAGGCCGCATCTCTCCATCCTCGGATACGCCCCACGCTCGCCAAGTCGTTTTGCACCTGGTCTGCCCATCTCGCTCGCTGCGCTCCACGCCGTCTCGTACCTGCCGGATCGGAAGCGAACACCATCTTTGCAGGGTTGCTGTCCGGCATTCTTGCAACATGTCCTGCCCATCTTACCCTTCCGGCTTTAGCTACCTTCTGGATACTGGGTTCGCCGTAGAGTTGGGCGAGCTCATGGTTCATTCTTCGCCGCCACACACCGTCTTCTTGCACACCGTCAAAGATGGTCCTAAGCACCCTTCTCTCGAATACTCCGAGTGCTTGCAAGTCCTCCTCGAGCATTGTCCATGTCCGTAGAGGACAACCGGCCTTATAAGCGTCTTGTACATGACACATTTGGTGCGGTGGCGAATCTTTTTCGACCGCAGTTTCTTCTGGAGCCCGTAGTAGGCCCGACTTCCAAAGATGATGCGCCTTCGTATTTCACGGCTAACGTTGTTGTCAGCCGTTAGCAAGGATCCGAGGTAGACGAATTCCTCGACCACCTCTGCAGCGCTCTAGCCAGTTTAAATAGCTCTCCTGGTAGTTGGTCAACCCCAGGGGCTTTGTTGTTCTTCAGCCGGCCAATCTCCTTCTGGATTTCCTGGAGATCCGGAGCCGGTAGAATTATGTCCTGCGCGCGTTCCTCCAG
This sequence comes from Armigeres subalbatus, assembly GCF_024139115.2. Lineage (NCBI taxonomy): Eukaryota > Metazoa > Arthropoda > Insecta > Diptera > Culicidae > Armigeres > Armigeres subalbatus. The sequence goes on along the minus strand of NC_085141.1, from coordinate 180,413,794 downwards.
GTCCATCACCATACCGCCATCTTCGTCTGCCACATCGCCATTCAGGTGCTCTTCGTAGTGCTGCCGCCACCTTTGGATCACCTCACGCTAGTTCGTAAGAAGGTTCCCGTTTATGTCCTTACACATATCAGGCTGTGGCACTTGGCCCTTACGTGAACGGTTCAACTTCTCATAGAACTTTCGTGCGTTATTAGCGCGGTACAGTTGCTCCGTCTTCACGGTCTCGATCTTTCTGCTGACGCTTTTTCCTCCGGAAAATCGAGTTTCGTCTGTTCCGCGCCTGTTTATATCGTGCGTTTTCGCTGAGTACTCTATGGTGGCAAACATGGTGGAGTATGATTGTGGCAAGGCTAGTTACTCTTTCTCGTTCGATAGTATGTCTTACCGAATTCTTGACCGATTTTGGGTCAAGATAGGATTCTGTTCTTTGGCCTCCAGGGCCTCATGGTCGTTCGTGCCACTATAATTTTGATGTTTTGTTGTCGAATTCGTTCTGGACAGTCCTTAGGGGAAGGAATCCAGCGCATTACTTCCGAAGTAATGGTAGTAGTATCTGGAGAAAAATCCAACTTCGGTATAAAAAGCGTACTGTGTTCCGGATGGACAATACGATGGCGACTGCCCCATCTTGGTGGTCACTTCCACACTTGTTCTATCGGGTTTTGCACAGTAGCAAATGTACGTAGACTCCGTTTCTTACTACCACTTTATCACGCCAGAGATTTCTACACCGGGTACTATTTTATTTATTCCGAATTGAACTGTCCCGTCAAAATTTTTTATTCGCTCAATCGATTCTTTGCCTTATTTAAGGTCAACTTTCCCAAAGAACTCATATTTTTTGACGCCTCTAAGTATTTTTCAAATTTAAAACCAAAATCGTAAAAAAGCTGTTTTTTATAATTGGCCCAACCGGGCTTTTGCTGCTCCTAATAAAGAAATAATAATAATAACAAAGATTTTGAACGAACATCGGGTGAATTTTTTAGGCCGGTTCACACGTGCAGCAATTTTTCGGTTTTTGTAAATATGGGTTCTTTAGGAAAGTTGACCTTAAATAAGCCAAAGAATCAACTGATAGAATAAAACGAGATACAATTTTTGACGGGAAAGGTCAATTTACCCGAAAAAATAGAATTTTTGCCCTTCAAAAAATAACAGTATGGCGAATTGGCGTCACACCGAAAGTACAGTTCGCAATGTGGAAATATTAAGGGAAAACTCAATCGTCGCGAGAGCTCACTTCAGTTTTAGAAACACGGAATGCCTTCAAAACGTTACAAGAAAATTTCAATCGAATAATGTTTGGGGTATGAGGGGTTAGAAATTCAATAATCTTGGGATTGACTGTTTTAATAATTGTTTTGTATTCTTCAAAATATACTGGCGGTCTTCACCTCATCAATAGCATCACGTATAAGGGATCTGGCAACCTGAAAACCAAAACGCGGGCCTGTGATTAATCTAACCACCTTGATATATTAGCTTTTAGTATATTACGGCTATTGACGACTAATTTAACATCATCTAGTAAAAATATTATTATGGGTATTTCTTAATATTTTCCATCGCTAGAATATTAGTCTTATTTCTTAATTACAGAAATCAATTATCGCTACCTTTGTCTTGTTTTGACTGATTGACGCCTGAACTAATTCTATTGTTTTGTTGTCTCCCCGTTTTTATTTTCATTGGTAACAGATAATACCTGCAACAACCGCAACAAATACCACGACCGCCACAGCACAGAACATTGCAGTGTCGTCGGTGCCATCCACCGTTCCTAATAGTAATTCGTCCCTGCCTAACACTGCGCCGACTACATCTACATCCACTATTGCATCTCAAGCGACGCCCAAAACCCCATCAACACCTTCTGTAGTTCCTTTATCAACACCGGCAGCTTTAACGACAACGATACCGACTGGTCCTACTTCGCCAAATATCCCGACCGCAACTACAACAACCTTAGCGGTCACTCCGAATGTCCCTCAAACACAAACAACTGCAATAGTTCCCACGGCACAATCCACCCCCATACTATCGCAAACAACTCAGCCGACGTCGCAGTCGAGCCTTCCACCAACGGCATTACTCGGTACTAGTGGTGTTGTGAATAACAGTCTGAGTAACAATAGCATCAATTGCAATAACAATAACAGTAATAACAGCAACCAAGTTCCATTACCAACACCATCACCAAATACGACAACAATGTTACCTTCCAATTTGTTGTCCACTAGCAGTAATAGTATGAATAACATCAACAATGTTACACAGCAACCGCAACAGCCCAACCAACAACAATCTCAATCCCAACTGGGTCAGCCTAGTAATAATGGTTTATCGTCCAGTAATACCAACGGTATGAGCAATGCGCTCAACATACCGACATCGCAGATATCGGCGGGCTTGGCAGCAATCAACAGTCTTGCCAACATGGCGACCGCGGGCATGCAGCAGCATATGCAACTATCTCAACCGCAGACTCAACAGCCGATGGGAAAACAGTCATCGAATCAATCAGCTCACATGCCTCTACAGTTGCCAGCAGTTGGAGTTGGACGTTCATCCGTAAATAACCCACAGATGCATGCAATGGCTAATTTTCTAGATCCCTTGGAACATTCGTTGGCCTCGTTCGAGAAGAATGATCAAACGGCATTAGGCCTAAGTTTTCTTAACGATTTTAAGCAGGAATTATCTGCGAGCAATCTTCAAGCCCACGCAAATTTACTGCCATCGATCGATCTAATGTCGCATTTTCAAAACCAGATGGTGCACTCCAATAACGGCTTCAATAACGACTTCAACGGGAATGGACCATTGAACGGCATGGGAAGTCTCGCAACTAGTGTTGGCATGAGCCAAATGCTAATGAATTCCATGGTGAACAGCAATCCGAACCTGGGAAACGTCGGTATGCAGTTGTTCGACCCGCTACAAAACTTTATGCGACCTTCTAGTTACCAAAACAATCCCAATATGAACGATCCTACTATTGATCTAACAGGTAGCAGGACCAGCGTGGCTCCGGTGGTTCCGAAGAAGGAAGAAGGTAAATTTATGTTAACTCCTAAGCCAATCGAAGACCTGTTAATGAATCCCAACGACAAGAAGATAAGCGGAACGCCCCCGGACGGGAAGGGTGCGTTTGCGCATGCCTTCAAGTCCTCGGCGCATGATCAAAGTCTGAAGAGCGCTTGGTCCCAGCTAGCATCGGCGGGCTCTCCGCAGAATACTCCTACCTCAGCAAAGCAAAAACCGGCAATGGACACGTTCCAGGCGTTCAGAAATAAAGCGAAAGAAAAGCTGGACCGACAGAAGTTTCTGCAGCAGCAGGAGTTGAAACGCTCGCAAAAGGAACAAGCCGAAAAGGAACTCAAACGACAGCAGGAACAGCAGCAGAAGGTCAAACAGGAGGATATCAACAATGGACGGTAAGTTTGAGTAATATTAGTTTTCATATTTTAAAGAAGTCGCATTTTACATTTGGTGGGCCACAATCAGTGTCAAACTTTTCGGGTTCGCGACCCCCCTTACGATTAGTCATGAATTTGTCGTGCTGAAATCAAGAACCAACATACATTCTTTTATTTCAATATTTTTAATCATTCTGATATTCTATTCTTCAGCAGTGTACGATATTTTTACTTGCATTTGTGGTAGGGACAAGGGGCAATATGGACACCCTAAGGTTTTAATCAATTTTAGGTGATTTAAATTGAATATAATTCGGATTTCTAGCAATTACATGATACTATTACTCGTTAACTACCAGTTCTGTTTTGAATCGTATTGAAAATAAGGCAATTTCAATCAAATAGGACGATTTTGTAATAGTTAATTTTTCACTACTCTCGGGGAGATAGCGGGGTAGATTGGACACCCCCATGGGGCAGTATGGACACCCTTATAAAATGAGAAGAAAATTATCTCACTTGTGATTATATACCATTGAAACCTATTTTATGGATCATCCAACATAAATATTACCCAATTGTTCATCTTCCTGTCATAATTTTGTATGAGACACCTAAAATTGTGTTTGGATCATCAACATCCGAAAATCTATTTTCCTCTTCTTAAGCGAGGTCATATATGGTCGTTTTCTATATTAATTCCATGACGAATAGAGGAAGATTGATTACGTAACGCAAAAATATGCCACTTTCAGCCGGCCTCATACATGTATGTCAAACTTTTTGTATGAAGCATATGATTGTTTTTATATGGATCCTCACACTTATTGCAAGACGGGGCTACCCCGTTTGGCATAAAGTCATTTGGCATAAAGCCGTTTGGCATAAAGTCGTTTGGCATAATGGTCATTTGGCATAATAGTCGTTTGGCATAATGGTCGTTTGGCATAACGCAATGAAAATGATCTTATTTTCGATATTCATATTCTTTGCGCAACTTAAAGCTGGACTTCAACATATACTTCTTGATATTGACAATAAAGAAGGCGCATGTTTTCAAAAAAGGCATCATCAACTCTTGCATTATTCCGAGCAATCGCGTAATATAAAAAAAAGGATGATTTCCCTTTTTGCATTGCACCGAGCAAATGCTCCCTTCAAAGGAAGGCATTATCAACTTCTTTGGATTATCCTGAGCAATCGCGTATATTAAAAAAAGGAATCATTCCCCCTTTTGAATTGCTCCAAACATTTCGGTGTTGAACTTAGTCTGTAGATTAAAAAAACACCTTTATAAAGAATAAAAAAAAAAAAAAAAAATTGCTCCAAACAAACGCGTGCTTTAAAAGAAGGCATCATCAACTCTTTTTCATCATCCTGAGCAATCGCGTAATATAAAAAAGGAATTATTTCTCCTTTCGCATTGCATCAAGCAAACACGTGCTTTAAAAGAAGGCATCATCAACACTTTCGCATTATCCCGAGCAAATCGCGTAAATTAAAAGCAGGAATTATCTCCTCCCTTTTTGCATTGCACCGAGCAAATGCGAGCTTCAAAAGAAGGCAGCATCATTTTTTTTTGCATTATCGCGAACAATCGCGTAATTTAAAAGAAGGAATGATCTTCTGTTTGCATTGCTCCGAACAAACGCGTGCTTTAAAAGAAGGCATCATCAGCTCTTTTTTATTATCCCGAGCTATTGCGTAATTTTAAAGAAGGAGTATCCTCCCCTTTCGCATTGCACCGAGCAAACGCGTGATATAAAAGAAAGGCCATATCACGTGTTTCGTCTATGTCGAGCAACCGTTTGATTAAAAAAAATGATGCGAACAAAAATTCAATAAAATAGAATTGCCTTTACTTACACTTTTTGGGGAATAATACGTTCTGAGGAATGGTCTCCTCGGAATTAGTAAATATATTCTTGAAAAAAGATTCAAATGATACGGTTTTCGACAGAAAGTTTTCTGGGAAATTGTAAAGAACCTAAATCTTTGATAAGAACATCAATTATTAAAGTGTAGTCATTTAAACTGAAAGAACAGCCTATGTACAAATCTCGGGTACTTATTCAAAAGGACGTATGTGATTTTGTAAACAAAGATTCAAACGTCGATTTGTCTAATCTTATAGCACTCCCACGCAAACCATCACCACATATAGGTAGGAGAAGCCTTCGGCAACCTGTTCCTTTTGAATAAGTACCCGAGAAATGAAGGGAAAAATCATATTGTAATTATAACTTACATAAATGCCAATAACAACTTTTCTGAAAGAATTGTAATTTTTCTGAGTATACACCCTATTCTTTTTTACACGGGGGATGCGTTCCGTGTTAAAAAAGTTTTCAGTTCAAAATTTGAAAATCCGTGTAAAAAAAGTTTTATGATTTCTCGACGAATCATGCAAAATGGAGCAACTTGGCAAAAATGTTGTATGGGATTTTTTTTTACACGGCCCTGTAAAAAAAATCCGTGTAAAAACAGAATCGGGTGTATATTGTTTTTAATCAATTATGCCAAACGACCATTATGCCAAACGACTATTATGCCAAATTAGTTTATGCCAAACGGCTTTATGCCAAACGGCGTACCCCTTTGCAAGACCCCTTATCAATTGTCTCTACTCTAAGCATTGCATAATATACTGGCATCGTCAATCCTTCCAATGATTTGTACCGATCAACTTGCCAACGAGATTGCCAAGTCTTTACAAAACACATCCTTTTTTGTTGCACTTTCAGCGACTTCTATGGTATATATGTCATGTACTGGAACTTTTATAGCGATTTATAATTCCGCACCATAATAACACGATATGAAAGCCTAGTTCGATGAGTTTGAGGTTATGTTTTTAATTTTTAAGGTGTCAGTTCTACCCCCATATAGAGTATTCAGTTTGCCCCAACAGGTGAACAAATTTAAAAACTTTTGGAAATTTTGTAAAAATCAAGGAAACTTGTCATAAATGCATGCCAGAGCACTGTAAATAACAGAATTTTGCTATGGGATGACCAATAATTGAGAAATCATCTTCTGTGGTAAAGTAAAGCTTATTTTATGGGAGGTGAAACTTATAATTTTTAACCATTTGGAAGACATTCTAACTTTTTTGTCAAATTTATGCGCTAAGAAAATAAAACAATGGATTCTACGCTATAAATTAGTTGTTTATGAAAGGATTATAGAGTTCGCTGCATTGAAAGTAGAAAAATGATTGAATTAACAAGAATATTGGGGGTGTCCAATCTGCCCCGGGTGTTCATAATGCCCCCTGGTCCCCTACCAGTTCGATATACGAGATTGTGCGTTTGATAAAGCGAATCGTCCTCAGTGTTTGATCTGTTTCTTGCTTTGGAGTTTATCTGGAGATGTGTTGAAAATCCATTCTCGCAAAGCTATGTAGAAGCAAATGCTATTAGAATCTTAAAAACTTGAAACGCGACTTTGGGATACGCTTCAAATAATGCCCTTTACCATTAAACCCTTTCGCGTATACAAATATTTATTCCAATCTATTCTGAATTTCATCTGGAAGACTAGCCAGTATAAACAAATGCGAATTACGAACTAATGAAGCATCTTGAAAGCATCCATGAAAGTATCGATCAAATTATTGCTCAAGTGAGTTAAGATGAGCCCTGAGTTCCAATTCGAGATCCGTATATAAGTTGATTCTTCCTCAATCAAACTGCACAGTTTATCGAACGCTGTAATATTTCCGACATTAGCATTGCGTCGTTCAAGGGAAAAATATTGAAAAACACGCACATTGAGTAGCCGTTTAACAAATATAATTTAAACGTACAGTCGATCCATAATCAGTAAAGTTCGATTCTTTTATTTCTCGAGAAGCACAAGTCAGACTTGAAAAGTTTACAGCAACTTAATGGCGACTGAATCTGGTTACAAATGAGTTGGAGTAACTTATGTGAAAAAGCGACGGAGCCCTACAATCGCTCGTTTCATGTTCGAGTCCTGGTAACGGCATGCATTTTTTCACTGCGTGGTGAAGCCGGTGAAGCAGATTCCACTAATTTGTTCGGTAAAACAGTGATGACTGATAACTATGAAAATTAAATTTGTTATTTGCTTACATAACATGTACCGTGACCTGCCCTAATTCCGCGCATCGCCTAATACCGTGGTTTTCATCAAATTATCAGAACCTGGCTATTATGGACATCGTATTATTTGGTGAAATGTTCAAACATATTGTGTATAGGCGATGCGCGGAATTAGGGCAGGTCACGGTATAACAGAATGTGTTATCAACTTGGTCTCAGTGTTAACTTAATAAGCTATCATTTAGTTATTTCAGGAACGAAATTCTGTTATACTGTAACTTGTGTTACGTTGGCTGTTGATTGAACCAAATTGATGACAAACTAAGTTATCAAAATGTTAGGTAACCGGATAATAGAATTTGTTATCAATAATTTATCCAACTTTGCTCGGGATGTGTGCTGCTAGGGTCAGTAGGGTGACGATAGTGTTTTGGACATCTTGAATATATTTTGGACTTTTGGCTATATTTTGTTTATTAAGTTACATAAATATAGCGTGCTGTGCCCTTATTCCAATAAGCGCCTAATTCCGTTCACGCAAGACAAAATAATAAATTATGAAGATTTTTTGTATAAAAATAACAGACACATATTTTTGTACTTTTCTTTTGTTATGTATGCATGAAATGAAATGAAAAGCAGCGTCATTTTAAGCGATTAAGAGTGAAAATATCAACAAAATTTATTGTTCGTCACTACAGGCGCCATTTTTGACTGTTTTCATTAACCCACTTGCTAAGAACGTCTGTCATAATATTTAAGCATTTTTAGGTGAAAATTTGCCCTGAATATGAAATAACAAGCATAACAAGATATAACAGGTAACATTGTAATGTATTACTTAATCGTTGTCTGTATTTTACCGATGTATTTTAACCCGATGTTTTTTGGCGAGTTTTGAGTCCACTATGAAAATACTGCCGTTTCTAAGCTACGAATTAAGATAAGACTCTAGTCAAAATTACTTTAAGGGAAAAGTGGGAAACTCCGATAGTGAATCGTATCTGTCCTTAACTGTGGTACCTAATGCTCCTGGGAAGCTAGCATTAATGTTCATTTTGAGCTCGTTAAAATCTCGAATGGTAAGTGAATCAAACGAAATAACAGCCAACTTGGCTACACTAGGGAAATATCATTCATTGTATTTTAAATTTGGAAGAAAATATTTTAAGTTTTTTATTTGCAATAAGGCCGATACAAATATTAAATTTATTTTATGTCCGACAGCTCTCGAAAGGTACGAGGGGGGAATAAAAAATAACAAGGAAACAAAAAGAATGTCCAAAATGAAATTATTCCATAGAAAATTTAAAAATAATGGAAAACGATAGCAAAGAATATTTAGATAAAGCAAAGAACATGAATATTTGTAACATATTTATCCAGTAGTGAATATAGCACAAACTTATAATTTAAAAAAAATGCTGGAACTTATTTCTGTACAATATTTTGTTTTTTTTTTCTGGAAAAGTGCTGTTTTTGCTGACGGACTCTAAACTGTTGAATCAATAACAACAAAGTCAAGTATGAAACTCAAGCTGGTTGAATAAATAGGGGCAATGGTCAGATGTACTTTTGAAATCACAGACGTGTTGTCTGAACTTGACTGTTCTAAGAAGTTCTTGCATAGGTTCGGAATCGCAGACTTTCCGGACTTACTATACTTTCTTTGTTAAGGTTTCGTCGTCAGATCCTAGGTTTTCTCTGTTACGATATCCTGTCGGATTCCTTTCCAGCGCTTGCTTGCAGATTTCTTCTCTTACGTGGTGCGTGATTGGCCTACGTCCATTCACATTGTGGAGATGCTGTTGATATCGGATTTCGATGGGTTAGGAACAAAAGGTCGAAAGACAAAAGGTCGAAAGGACAAAAGGTCGAAAGACAAAACATCGAAAGACAAAAGGTCGAAGGGACAAATGGTCGAAAAGGACAAAAGGTCGAAAGGGACAAAAGGTCGAAAGGACAAAACGTCGAAAGGGACAAAAGGTCGAAAAGGATAAAACGTCGAACGGGACAAAAGGTCGAAAGAAACTAAAGATCAATAGGATCAAAAGGTCGAAAGGGACAAAAGGTAGAAATAGACAAGAAACTGAAACGAAGAAAGTCAACCTTGCACCAAAGTTGCACTACACAGTTAGCAAAAACTCTACTCTTTTATTTTTCACTATTTTTAACAATTAAATAAAATTCATTCAGTGAGTACAACTAATAGATGAATGTTGAGTTTCCTTAATGTCACTTCGACTGTCAAAATGGTGCTCGCCGCAAATCAAATACACCAGCGTATATTACACGCCGGTGTATTTTCAATGTGTGCGCCTGCGTGGCTGCGGAGTACACTATTTTGGCAGATCGAAGTGACATTCAGAAAACCTAGATATTCATCTATTATTTGAACTCATTGAATGAATTGTATTTAGTTGCCAAAAATAGTTTAAAATAAAAGAGCAACTTTTTTGCCAACTATATAGGACAACTCTGTCGCGCAATACAAGTTTTATTTATTTCCTAAATGAACAATCTTTTTTATCTCTAACAGAACTATCTAGATATTCATAATATTGTTTCATAGTAATTACTCCTTCTTTGAAAATTGCTCATTCTTCAACTTTGATTGATATGATGAGTGTGTTATTTCTGCTTGAAGTTAAATGCATTTCTTAAATTCTTCTTGCTATCAACTTGTTCTTGATCGACCTTTTGTCTCTTTCGACCTTTTGTCCTTTTCGACCTTTTGTCCCGGTCGACCTTCTGTACCTTTCGACCTTTTGTCCTTTCGACCTTCTGTCCCTTTCGACGTTTTGTCCTTTCGACCTTTTGTCTTTCGACCTTTTGTCTTTCGACCTTTTGTCCTTTCGACCTTTTGTCTTTCGACCTTTTGTCATAGATTCGATTTCGATGACGTTGACATCGGTTGATGAACACTCGCAAATCTATGTGATCTCTGCTAATACGCACCAATTCTCACTGGAGATTTCACAGATTTCACGTTAGAGTTCCGTATTCGGGATTTAGTGCATTGTCTGAACCGATTGCATCTCCATGTTCGATGTTGATCTTGGTCCGCCCCCCGTTGTTGGCTGGTTTTGGTTTTCGACTTTCTCCACTGTTTGCCCGGCTACCGCTCTGTAGAATTTGTTAACATCCAACGTATTGGTCTTGTTGACGTTTATGAGTGGGAGCGTGCGTAGGTCATTCAGTTTACTCTACATGGTTGAGCGCTGAAACGTTGATAAATCAGTATCATCATCTGGATTGAGGTCGTTCGATTGCTCTATGGTGGTGGGCTGCTAGAGCGGGCCATGATTTCGTCGATTACGATGGCCAATTACGATGGGACAGCAACAAAGATATGAAACATCCATCCTAGCTTCACTCTAGCAATTCCATTCTGCAGGACTCTGTGGTCAATCAGTACCAAATAGAGGGGCTCTTGAAATTCATTGTCCTGCTTCAAGATGATGCAAAGCGTGACAGAATGGCTCTGACTTGATCGTGCGCGGCGGAATCCTGCCTGCTGCCTTCAGAGAATTGTGAACCTTTCCCTATCAAAGAAGTTGTTCTAAGTGGTCGAGCCAACGTTTCAGCTGATCAGTTGGATCGGTGAGTGACTGACATGTCGCGTCTTTCTCTGGCATCCAAGGATTTGTCCTTGCTCCAATCATGCGTCGTGAAATATCGTAGAGGAGGCTATTATCGCCGGTTGTTTCGGCTTTCCTCCCATCGTCGACCGGGGAGTCCACCTGCGCCCGTTTCTCCCGTCTGCAGCCAGCAGCGTTTGACTTACTTCTCTAGAGCCGCTTTTAGTTGACAAGTCTAGTATTTGGCTCCTCTAGTAATGGACACTAAGCGGCGAGGCGGCTCTGTTCCAGTGTGGGGATGTAATGCCAATAAGAAGAAGAAGTAATGGATCAGCTGAAAATGGAGACGGTGCCCGTAATAAACGCATCGCTGAAATCCCAATCGATCATCATCTTCTAATTGACGAGATCCGACAACGCATTGCTCGGATTCAGCGTCGGGAGTAGAGGTACGGGCAACGAATCAAAATAGACCGACTAGAAGATCCAGCTGTGAAGAGATAGTTCAGTGAACTACAAATATGTTGAAATTTACACATATTCAGTATCTATTTCTTTCGAATGACGCATTTCAATTAATTGTTTTCCTGATATTTGCAAAACAAAAACTGCTATTATTTTGAACAATTTGACCTAGTGCGTAATTTTTGAATGCATCATTCGAAAAAATAGATACTGAGTATGCGTAACTGAGTTCGATCAAGTGAGATCAAGGTTCTTCTGAATCGTTTTGGGACCCCAATCAACTGTGCAAAGTATGGGCTCGATTGATTGCGACCTCGCATGCCGCATCGTGTCTTAAATTTACATGGAGATTAGTATGGGGAAACGTAGGGTATGATGGGGCAAGATGGGTCGCCTAAGGCGAACTCCTAATAGCTCAGAACAGAAACATTTTAATTCAACTTTTCAACATGGATCTATAAAAATAGCTCATAATCTGTAAGCCAGAGGTATAAAATAACAAAAACTCCACTTTTTATTCCATTTCGAGCCATTAAAGTAGAAGTCTATTTTTCTGTCAATCAAAAAATGACGGGGTAAGATGGGTCAAACAGCGGGGCACGATGGGTCACCTTTAAATACTGCAATTAATAATGTTTTTAATCCCAATATTGAACTACACACAGATAGATAGCTTTATTGCCAATGATTATATCGAATAAAACATAATGTTTGAGCCTTGGATGAAGAAATGGCTCTACATTCAAAAATGTCTGCAAATTCTTATAAAAACAAGCCGTCTGAGTATTGCTTTCTTAAAGACAGAAAATAGACATTTTCAATAAACAAAATAACACCATTATGTCAAAAGTAATCTTAAAATGATTGAACCAGCAATGGTAAATATGTTTTGAATACGAACTATGCCCTCAGTATGTGCTGACCCATCTTGCCCCATTTGTAAGTTCATGTTAGAATGTCTAATTTTCGATCAAATTTATTTATTTCAACGCAGTTAGTATAACATCACCTACATGACTTATAATACGTTCACTATGTTACTAAAAATGTTTAAATTTTACATTGCTCGACGAGATTACACGTTTTATAGAAAGTGTGTTTTGCATAAGAAACAATGCTGAAAAACATTTTACCTTGCCATACTCTACCAAAATAAAATTTTATCATCAAATCGAGTGACAATATTGTAGAACCAAATTATTCCTCCTACAAAGTCATAATCTCCACATTAAAATGTACACGATGCTCAAAAACGGCCCTGACCCATCTTACCCCGTGACCCATCTTGCCCCGCCTAACCCTACTTTTTTTTACATTTTTGCTCTTGGGGGACTCAATTTATCGTCAATCACGTGACTCAATACGTGAGCATATGGTCTGAAAGATGCCGAAACACTTTGCCGAAAAAGGTTTTGTTTTTTATTTCAAATTGAATTTTAGAACAACATGATTTTTTATAACTAAAACAAAACATTTTATTCCTGTGAATCTTTTTTAAATAACATACTTGGAAGGACATTTAATTCCGCAGGTTTTATCACCGTAGCTGACTATGAGTCGATACTATTGTTTCTGCTCTCTCAGACTTGATACGAGAAAATTCTGTTGCAACACCATCTTTTCGGTTCAGTTAGCAGAACATATTCTGAGCTATTTTTTCCAATCATATGACCTTATGCATTTATTTTTAAGGGTTATCCACTATAATTCGCGCAAATTACGACAGCATGTTTGAAAAGTGTTTTTGCATTCCGAGCCTTGCTCTCATGCTTTCCTATCAATTTGATTTTATGGGAACTTCTCTTCAACAACATCGGAGTTTGGAAAAATCTAGATTTTGTTCAATATTTTCCGCAGTTAATAATTCAGCAACTTTCGATTTGAATTTCGCCGAACCTCAACTTATTTTCAATAGTAAAATCATTCTTCTTACGGAGCAGTGTATTAAGGCATCATTATTCTTACATGAAGTTCAACATCAAGCTCGTTTTAATCAGCGAAGAAAAAACACACATAGTCCGGGGCAAGAGCATCAAAGTATGTATGTTCGCTGTTGAGCTTTCAATAATCACTTGAGCAAAGCTTGAAAACAAATCGATACCTTGTTGCGATTTTGTGGAATTGCTGATATTGATTACTTATAATAGTATCTTTTTGTTAAATCAAATTTTGGAAACAAATTATGATTTCAATGTGATTTTGGTATCAAAATATGTTTTCGTTATGATCTAGGGTAGGCTAGGCTGCACTGCTAGGAAAGTTGTAACACATAACAAATTAAAATAATGCCCTTAGAGAGACGGCTAGGTGGTGCCCACTACGAAAAATGTCGAGGTTTTATATGAGATTTTGGTCCATCATTCAGATCCCGCAATTATTGCCATTTGGCATCAACGATTCGATGTCAGTGTCTGGAACAAACTTGGGACACATCACAACTAAACATTTTATTGCCTACTTTCAGGCTTTCCTCTTGAGTCCAGACCAGGGTTTGCAGAAATCGCTCTCAAAAGTTAACGAACAACGATAAAAGAGAGGCAAAAACTGTTCCGAATCATAACAAGCCATGATAACAAATTTATCATACTTGTACCTACAAGTGCGAAAAAACAGAATCGGATAGGCAGCCCCCACAGAAAAATGGTGATTTTCGCTTTGTTTTCCCTCCTTTCGTGTAGGTTACTGCAAGGCTGTGTAGAACAAGTTGAAATGCATCATCAGAGCCAGTGCTCCCCGCATTTGGAGCTTTCTAAAAGAAATTTATCATGGGGTATAGCCTCCCGAATCAGTTCTCTATCATGACAGCTTGCGAAAAATCTGACTAGAGGACTAACAGACTGGAAACTTAACCTAAGCCACAAATCTCAAAAAACTAAATCTATTCTAAACCTTAATAACGGTAGCGAATCCTACCAAAAAATGTCTGAACGCCAACGAGTCTTGGCAAATTGTTCTATAATCAGATTCTTTGCTACACTGAACTAGCTCTGTTGATCCTACAATTAAATTGGATTACAAATGATTCTCGCGAAAAATCAAATGAATCACACGTTAAGCAATCAAATCAATACTTGCCGTAATATCAAATCGCCATTACTATCATTGTGGGTTATTTAGCTGGGCGCCAGTGTAACAACTCCACGTTACTATTATTTTATACAACTATAAGCTATCAACATGTAACAAATAACAAATTAAAATAATGCACGTTCTCTCCATGTGCCCTGCTAGAGACGGCTGAGTGGTGCCCACTACGGGAAATGATGAGGTTTCATATGAGATTTTGGTCCATCAGCCAAAATCCCGCAAATATATTTTTATTGCGTATTGCGCTTTTTGTCTACAACAATTAATTTGTTGTATTCATAGCTGACCTTTTGTGTACGATCTTTATCCTATTTGGGCACCTTGAATCAATTACTGCCAATATGTGAGGGAATTGTATTAAAGCGCGTTTTCATGGGTACTTCATTATAATAATATAATCCTGTTTGCTTACAGTAAAGTTGCACCAGAACCAGTGCCCACCCGGGTAGTCGAAGAAATCAAAGCATCTCCCCAGGGAAGCCCTTCACCGTCAACTCCTACAACACCGCACAATTTGGATAGGTCAGCGGCCAAGAGGGCCGAACTGAGGAAATTGGAGCAGGAACGTCGCAGGCGAGAAGCGGTAAGATCCGACATTTTCCTTTCAATGCCACTAGATTTATGATTTTGTTTATTCACAGATGGCCGGGCAGATAGATATGAACATGCAAAGCGATGTGATGGCTGCATTCGAAGAGTCTTTGTAAAGATAGTCATTTTTGTTTGTTGGACTTCGGCGGGTCACACTCGTTTCCATGGGGGTTTTGACACCGGTCAAAGCCCACCAAGCATACCACCGAGAAAAAAAAACTTACTGTACACTAGGAGAGTTGAAAAGTGGTTGCTTTCTTTTTTAAAACAATTGTGTTTACGCTAGTAGAGTATGAGACTAGTAAAAATTCCCAACACCAAAGGGAAGACGCAGCAGATCATTGAGACATTGAGATCATAATTATTATGCTATTAAGTTAGTGACATTATAATTTGTGATATAACGTAAAAATATTAAAAATATATATATTTAAAATCGAACGTAAGAACGTAAAGTGTAACTTTCAAGTGTAGGGAAATCTTCAGCATATCCCCATGCTGATGCGATAGCGATTTTACTGTAAGATGACAACGATTATGAACAAGAAGAAAACAACAGTTTTGTGACTAAATTAGAATGTGGTAGCAGAAACAAATGTGGAAAATCAATGTTAGCTCGACGTTGAAATGTTAGTAATAAACAGTTCACTAAATAGCCAAAAACAGCAAATAAAATTGATATTTGGAGCTTAGACTGCGCAGTTTACGTTTGCTAAGCAGTTGAGCTGTTTGTATCTTCACCGGCGAAGCAATTTGAAAGTCTCGTGGACGAGTAGTATTTTATTTTTCCCTGAGTTTAATGTTGCTTCGTCAAATTTGTTCAATTGTATATAGTGCGACTTGATGGCAATTTTTGCAAATATATGGTCACAACAATAGCTTCCTATGTTTTGTCTTTTTTCTCCTCCAAAAATTATAACACAATGGTGGCTCAATTGTTGTCCGATGTAGGACTAGTTTTGTCGATGTTTTTTGGTTGAAATGATGACAAGGTAATATACCATGGATAATGTATAATAGACGACAGTTTCCTTTTTAAATTATTTAAGGACTAAGAATCCAAATCGGTCTGTCGGGCGTAAACCAACTGGTATGAGCTTTTTAAAGATGTATGATCATAAACATCAGGTGATTACTAAGATTCTGTGGAAATATCACCGGAGAGAAGGTACGATTTTAAATGAATTGATTCTGTTGATTGCTTTTGCCGAAGACGTTTCTTTTAGCTGATTTTACATCAGCTTCAAATCCAAAGTCAAGGGAAATGAACTTTTTTTCATTATCTCATTGCTCTAAAAAGAATAACCTAGATTCTTTAGTTTAGAATAACGTGATTGAAAGAGTTTTAGTGTTGGGCTCCGTCAAATAGCTCCGCCATCTGCTAGACGTTAATGATTCGAAATTTACGATCAGGGAACCTAGACTAGTTACAAAAGACCGGTGCATCCAAATTGTAACAAAGGTTTTTGATAGAAAGCCAGAATACCCATTGGAAGAATTGTGGTGACGTCTGTCTGTGTGTGCGTGTGTGTATCTTTAAGACACTTATCTATAATCGATTCATTCGCAAGAATTGACCGGTTGTGGGCAAAATACTGATTTTATATCGTTCCACGTTTTTGGCATTTATACTCATTCGATTTGCTCGCAACATGCTGTGTACTACAGGAATTCTTGGAATGAGTATAATTGAATGTGAATAATGAGACATATCCACCTATCAGTGCTATGCTGGACTTGTCTTATTGCATTTTACCTTTAATAACGCACGGATAAGGCAATAACTGGCAATTTGTTAGAAACGTAAGGAACCGTTTGATTATCCGCCATATGTTCTATATTTATTCGATCTAGTATTGAAATATTCTCGCGCTTAGTTACATAGGGGCGTTACTGAATGGATCGATTTCTCTTCGTAGATGTTTTCTTTTTATTATTGTACCGAATTGCGCTAGTTTGTCGATGATTTAATGGTTTGGTGTGATAAAAGATGATTATGTTTGAACCATAATCAATAATCACGGTTGTAGCTTTTGAAACGATTTTATTATTAACAAAATATAAAATCGATGAAGAGAAATCGATCAACGCAGTTACACCCCTATGAAACTAAGCGCGAGTATTGAATTTTCAATTTTTCTTCTGCATGGCACTGTTGAGCAACAGAACAATAATAAGAAAGTGTCGTAACTAAGCAGCATAATGTAGTTTTCCTATGTCTTTGATAATATCACAGATAATATCATTAATAGGAGAACAATTAGGAATTTCAAAAGAAGTGAAAATTGTCGATAAATCACGTTTTACGTGATACACGTCGTAATCGACAATTCTGGAGTAATTTGAACATAGAATAAGCAACCAAAAAAATTTCTCGCTAGTGCGTGCATGCTGTGTTTACTTTGCGCGATACATTACAGGTGGGTACTAAACGGTCTTATTTTGAAATTCATAACTGGCGAATTTTCCGGATTGACAGAAGTCGATGAACTCATCTCTATTTTCAGTCCGAATTAAACATAATTCTGTTCAAGTATCTCCAACATGATTTACAATTCCCCTCATCCATGAAGTCCTAGAGATGTCAATATGTTTAGAGTTCTTTTGATCGGGCCACTGTTTGATCAGCTTTAATGTATTTATGGCTTCACCAACTGTACGAAAGAATAATCCTTTC
Source organism: Armigeres subalbatus (assembly GCF_024139115.2). Lineage (NCBI taxonomy): Eukaryota > Metazoa > Arthropoda > Insecta > Diptera > Culicidae > Armigeres > Armigeres subalbatus. Next base: position 180,395,904 of record NC_085141.1, on the reverse strand, counting down.
CCCGCATGAGATTACATTTAATACCACTATAAATAGTTCATGTTGCATTCATCACTTGTATCATTTGTACAAAGTCCATTCATTAGCAAACAAGTCAGTGTTTTATAAGTTATATACCAGTAATTGGTACTCCTATAAAATTAATGCTAAGTAATAGCATAATAAAGTGTATATGATGTTTATAAATATACCCGAAACAAAATACTGTAAAATATTAGGATTTGTAGAACTCAAGAAACAACCAGTAATACACAAAACTTCGTATCCTTAGCGGACGCCAGATGAATGAATTGAAAAGGAATGTAATAAATCTCCGTATGGACATCAAACCATCATGACTGAGGAGTACCAACACCTGTTTTGCACTTTTCCTTCAATTGATGGTCCAATTTTCTACTAGTTTTATGAGAGTATTACTAGAATGTTAAGAAGGGTAGGCAATAAATAAACAAATAAGCTCATAAAAATGTTCATAGTAGTTTTTAGAGCGTTAGTACGTAGTTGTTCAAATAAATAAAGAAACAGGTGTTTCACCTAGAGTTATCGATCATTCTTGTCTTTTGATCTTAATTGGTATGGCTTGCGAGAAATTTATGGAGTGAAAAAAAAATGTTTTGAAAAGAGCAATAGATGTAGTAAGATACGATGGTGAAAAAAGATTAACAAAAATATAATACCAGAACGTAAATAAATAATAAAAATTCAATTTTTATTAACTTAAATACAATCAAAAAAATGATATAAAAAGAAACATAAAAAAACATAAACGTTAACAGAAACAATGAAAAATGGACTTAGCTTCTTTCATGATTAAAATATCACCTTCCTTGTTCCAATATAAAAGTGTAATGTTATGTAATAGTGACATCTGATGTTGATTGATGCTACTGAGGCAACTTGCAATTGCTGAATTTGATCATCTCCGTCTTTATGATGCGCGAGTGACTCCTTCCGGATGAAGGTCGGATCCTCCGGTACGACACGAAAGGTAGCTCGACTGGGACGAGGGCAACTAATTCATTAGCCTTGGAAAAGGCTGCGTGGCTTCGGCTGGTGGAGTGAAAGGTTTTCTAAGACTTGATGCCGATATTTATTTTTCCTGGCGAGTCTGGTACAATGTTAGGACTATAATATCCGTTCGATTTGATGCAATGTAAAATATGATAACGGCTCAGATTGCCGATAGGGCAAAAGCTATCAAAGGTGTATACAGCTTGTGTATAACATATGTCTTTTGTTTTGCTAGCCTATGATCCGAATAAACGTAGTTCTTTTACTCTTGGACTTGAAACCCCTCGTAACGCTGGGTAGACACCTTTGCGTGGTGTGTTGCGGTGTAAGATCTACCACGGTCACATTGTCAGCTACAGGCAAATCCTGACCTAACGAATACCTTCCCCAATATCCAACTCCGTGGTACTTATGAGGGTGTCGCTGAATCGGGGGCCTCTCGTTAAGTAAGTACTACACCAACACTTCCTTTTCCTCCCAAGTTACGGTGAAGATGGGCGTGGCCAGGAGTAGTAATCCTCATGCTTTTGTGATTTTTATCCTAGATTGAAATCAAGGACCACACCCACCTTGATATCTGATAGCAATCTGAATAAGGATTCCAAAAAAGAAACATGAGTATCACTAGTGTCCAATCTACGAAGTACACCGTAACTATGCTATGCTTCTTCTACTCTTGGACTTGAAAGTGTTCGGTTTTTACTAGCGACGAGGATAAGTGGCAAAGCGTGTGCAAAAGGAAAGTTTTGGAAGTTCGGATAGTTTAATTGGATTGAAGTTTTTCGGATATTTTGGAAGGTAGGCAACTAAGAGAAGTGACAAGCCGAAGGTGCAAAATTAGTTTTAGGAAAGTGAATTGATTGTATTGATATTATTGAACTGAATTTGAATTGAACTATTGAATGTTTTGACAGTGCAGCTTTTGTGTAGCCATTATACTTATATTCTTTTTGTTCGTTTGTATAGTTTGTGGACTGTGACGCTATTGCCGGTCAAGTTGATGCGGTTGCGCTTCGGAGCGACGTTTGAACGCATACCATTTTTGTTTCGGTGAAGCTTTTATTAGTGGAACTAGCCCCTGGCTCCGTTTCCCGCGAAAACCGTACAGAGTAAGCGCGGAGGATTGATCTGAGGAATTTTATTGATAGCGGAATTTTGAGGTAAGTGAAAATATTATTTTCTTTATCTTTTTGGTGCGTTTTGAAATAATTGTTTCATATGTAGCACAATGGCACTGATCGGTACGGTAGACCCATATGTTCCCGGAACAAGTTTTTCTAACTACATTGAGTTGATTCAAGTAACAATACAGAGCAAGATCGTAAGAAAGATATATTTATGAGTTGTTGTGGGCTTCCCACATTTGCGGAATCGAAGTTGTTGTATCCCGCTACAGATTTAAGAACTTTAAGTTACGAGGAAATTACCAGGAAACTCAAAGAGAGGTTCGATAAAGTTGATTCTGAGATCGTGTTACGTTACAAATTTCGTTCTCGGAGGCAAGGCCCTAGTGAGTCCGGAGAAAATTTTATTCTAGGTGTTAAACTGCTGGCAGAAGCTTGTGATTTTGGTGAGTTTAGGGACTCAGCGATACGAGACTAGCTAGTGTATGTAGTGTTTAACAAGGATGTACAACATCGTTCATTGGGGCCCTCCTTAGCTGTGCGGTAAAACGCGCGGCTACAAAGCAAGACCATGCTGAGGGTGGCTGGGTTCGATTCCCGGTGCCGGTCGAGGCAATTTTCGGATTGGTAATTGTCTCGACTTCCCTGGGCATAAAAGTATCATCGTGCTAGCCTCATGATATACGAATGCAGAAATGTTAACCTGGCTTAGAAACCTCGCAGTTAATAACTGTGGAAGTGCTTAATGAACACTAAGCTGCGAGGCGGCTCTGTCCCAGTGTGGGGATGTAATGCCAATAAGAAGAAGAAGAAGAAGAACATCGTTCATTGGATAAGGATAATTTGAATTTAAAGATGGCAGAAAAAATTATCAAGAACAAAGAGATTACTCAATCTAATGCATTAATTATCAATGAGGACAGGCATGTAAATTCTGTGAAGTATAGATTAGGACGGAAATCACCAGGGCATGATCAGAGAGTCTACGTAGGAAATGGCCGGGGTAGATCGCGCTTTGATAGAGGGAATCAACGTTACAATAGAAGTCGTTCTAGATCGGGTCAACGCTTTTCTAGTAGAGGAAGGTAATCAAATTTGTGGCAAGAAGGGTCATGTCCAAAAGTATTGTTTCCGTAGGAACAATAGAAGTGCTGTGAAATTTGTAGATGAGGTCCCCCCCCCAAGGAAAAAGTACATGAATACTTCAAAAGGCTTCGCGTCGACTACGATTCTGATAGTGATAGCTCAGGTGATTATCTTTGTTTAATGGTGAAGGCAATTCAAAAAGTGAATGAACCTTGTCTCCTTGAGATTAGAGTCGAAGGAAAGAAAATCAAAATGGAGGTTGACAGTGGGTCAGCAGGTTCAGTTATCAGCAAGACCGATTTCTAGAGGCATTTTATTCAAATTAGACTTATCAAATGTACTAAAAGACTAATTGTTATCAATGGATCTGCCTTACAGGTTTTTGGTAAAGCTTTAGTAACTGTTAAATTAAATAATATAGAATCTCGTCTGCATTCAATTGTTTTGGATAATGACCACAACTTCATTTCTTTAATTGGACGAGACTGGTTGGATATATTTTGCTTTGGGTGGAGAAACAAGTTTTGTGATATTTTTTCTATGAATTCAATCTCAAATTGTGCAAATTTAGGGGGAATAATCAATGAAATCAAAACTAAATACGAGGAAGTTTTCAACAGAGATTTTTCGTCACGTTAGAACTAGTGCGCTAGACTCGCCTAAAGATGCGCTAAACAACGCATCAATTAGTTTGACAGATAAAGCTTCGGAAGAAAGTTCGGTTCGGAAGTCCCGACTTTCGAATTCTAAGTTGGTGATACGCCGACAGTATGTTCTAACACATGATACTTTTAATCAACTCTGACGTTGTGAACGTTCGCAAAATCGCAAAATTTCATTCAAATATTTTGAAACAGGCCATACTACGAAAATGCGCAAAAATAAACCAGCTGACACATTCTCAGATTTTTCAGAAATAGTTGGAAGTGCGAAAAAAAAAACATTGACTGAACATGGATTTCGACGATTTTTTCAGCACAACAATGTACACTACCCAGTACGTGATCAATCAGTGCAAACCTCGACTGTACATTGATAAAATTGAACACATATTTTTTAGAAAGAAATGTTCCAAGCTTTTTTTACAGCAATGCTCTCGACGGAAGTATGAGCCGATGAATCAATGCAATCTATTTACGAAAAAAAAAAAATTAAGCAGATTCGAAGTGATGGATTCCTTCTGCAAGACATGCCAAAAAGACAGGCTGTCCTCAAAGGAATATCAGAAGAGAGGAAAAATTATTCTTTGCTGAAAGTTATTTTACCGCTCGTCAATAAGAGCAAGATTACCGGTGGTGAGTTTAAGCCGTTTGGCAGCGCAGTATCATTACTTGACACTTTACTGGTCGCTACTAAACGCGCTGCTATAACAGTAGCGCGACTGACAGGTGACCAAATTTAGTAGCGCGATAAGAGCGCTGCTATTTGATGAACTGTCAACTGTCAAACGACACCGGTACGGAATACAGCAACCAAATTGAGAGCCGAAAATAGTGACCGATACGGAAACGAGTGACGAAACTAAAATGAAAGCGCTGTGCGGGTGATTAAAATGCTCGCGACCGATAATGATGCTCTAACGAAGTAAATCATACTTGCATAAATGCTTCAAAAATATTTTTTTTAACCTCGATATTATTAACTAAATACCAAGGGCCTCAACTGGCGAACAAAGCTCGTGTACTCTGCATCGAAGCTTAGAACCGGTGCTAGGGCGCAATCGTTAATGCGAACATTTTTATTATAAATTCAATAGAAAACCGAATTATAGCCGCTATCGAAATTGGATTTTTCTCACAATCCATACCTTAAACCTAATTTCGGAAGTAGTGCGCTGTATAGCACATCACCAAATGAAAACAGCGCACCACTTCCGAAGTTAGGTTTAACATATGGATTGTGAGAAAAATCCAACTTTGTTAGCGGCTATAAATCGGTTTTGCACCGAATTGATAATATATTCGGTTAATTACTGCAAAAAAAATCTTTTTCGAGTCCCTATAATCAAGCAGGTATCTCAAGCATATATGCCATTTTATATATAGCTTATAAGCCATTTTATAAAAAGCTCAAATGACAGGAGACCTAACACTAATATTTACATTTTACAAGGAAAATGGAATGAAATGATGATGATGATGACGAAATGATGATGGTTTGCATGCAAATTTACCAAAACAAAGACCGAGCCGTCCACTCAAAATTTCGATCAGCTGTTCGAACCTGTCTCGTAAAATGGCTTTATTGATTATGCGGGAGGCCCTTGGTCACAAACTGTCACACATTCTTGACTCCCCTCCCCCTCAAATCTTGGACGTAATTTTTGAACGACCCCTCGTGAAAAGGCCTCCCGGCCAACCATTCGTCAAACTTCTTCGAAGTTATTTATCTAAAATTAAATAATTTTGCTGGTATTTCTTTACACTACATTATTCACAAAAATGATACAAATCTTAATGAATCGTTATCATAGTTCATATAAAGTATGATATCAACGCAATGATATACTTTGACAAAGTATTTGAAAGATGAACATCGCTACATCTTTACCATCAAATTAATCACAATAACGATATGAATATTCATGAAACGTTATCAGATTTCTGATAAAGTACGATCTCAACTTTATGATATATTTTGACAACGAATTTTACTGTCGAACATCGCTGCACCTTCATTACGTTTTAGTCCATCGATTCATATCGTTGGATACCAAAACACCGATGGATATTTTGCGGTTTGTTTACATCTGAAAAATTATGATTTAGAAATTTTCTAAAAATGAACGGATGTTGAATGAAACGACACTCGGATTTCAATTCTAAAAGCCGTAATAGGGTTACCGGAGGTAATGTTGGCATAGGATAAAATGTTGGCTCATCACGCACATAAATCAGTCATTTAGCAATGACATATCGTTTTGCTGGGAAATATTTATCATCGCCGCTTTAGAAAAGTATATCGAGCACATTTTAGTTACACTACACTAGATTCCTGCACTTTTTCTGCTGATAAACGCAATAAACTTGCGTGGAAAATCACTTTGACATGGTTTTTTAGCAGCCATGTTTGATCGACTTAAGCAGGCAGGCTGTTCAAAATTTTTTTATTCTGCCCAATAAAGTTATTTTCTGAATGAACTTACCTATTTTCGCACATCAGATGAACGAATAATAATAACACTATGTTAGCTAACGTATTTATTTCACAATTTCCATTAGCATAGCGACACGATTAACCAAAACTTTTTTGGACAATGTTGGGGGCACCCGTTTCCGAATAGCGGCATGCGATTTTGATTCATAGCTGCAGGAGAAAATCGAAAATCCAAACATTCCTAACGATAACCCGACGAAAATAACTCGAATATAATGACATTTGCTCATATAATAATCCGATGATATAATGGGCCAGGATCACTTATTCTATTCGAAGAGCTTTAAAGATCGTTTCATGCGGATAGTTTTCAGTCTAATTATTTCATCATAATTCAGATAATTCGCTTGGAAAAAGTATTTGATCTGAAATATGGTATGGGAAAAGCGTTTTGTTTTACTCAGGAAGTTGCAACACTTGAGAATTTTGAGAGGATTATCAATAACTGATCAATATAGAAAGGAGTGGTATCAGATGCACTTACTAAACTAAAACCATCAATGTATGCCGGATCGAAAAAAAGCATCAAATCATTGTAATCATGTATCTGGACGTAATAATATCAGAAAGGAGGCAAAGTTCTAGCTGTTCATGCAACATAATAAGCAAGTAATTGTCTAAAAAAGTTTACAATTGAATTTCTCCGTTGGTGCGTTTTTAGCGGCATTCGCACCTAACGCATTGTTAACGTTTTGGAAAAAAAAAACTCTCGTGAGCATCGCTCCACGAGAGTAGGTGTTTAGATTTCTGCTTTCGTTTGCATCCTGCATTTGTTCAACGTAAGAAAAATTGCAACCAACCAAACAGCAATCCTTCTTTATCTTTTGTTTGCTCGTAATCAACAGCCGCTTGTCCCAAGTGGGCTGAAAACAGCATCCACCTATAGAGCTCATATTGGGAAAATTAGCCAAAATTTTATCCATTTCGCTCGACACTTTTGGTGGCTTAAATAAGAAATTGTGGGCAATTATCGTTGTTTTTAACTACTTGGTGCAATAACCAAAAGTAGGCAAGTCGCCTGATGGCATAATATTGGTTAGAGCTCCAATATATGCTGATGTACAACAATAAATATGCTCAACCGCAGCATAATAGGCTAAGGTTTGAGCCATATACCCTATAGTTCCAATTTACGAACCAATTAACAGCCCCGCATAATCATGGACCATACTTAGACCGCATCTGTTATAATTGAAGAGAATATATGTTACTGTATCGATGGTCTCACTAATAGTAGTTAACCATAAATGGACAGTCTCATATACTGTTTCAACAGTAGCTCAGATTGTAAACGGCCAAATGACCATATGAGTAATAGGCGGTTAAGTATAATTAACATTCAAATCCGATCGTTTTTCCGAACAAAATTTTCGATGTACCATACATCAGTTGGTAGATGTACAATTGAAGAACTATATAATTACACATCGACAGCATGGTATGTATTAACAGTAAGTGTTGATGTAGGGTTGGTATGGTAAATGAAGCTTAAAATTGTATGCTAACAATGAAGCGAATAGTGACAATATATCTTATAACGCATATGTAATTTTGACTGCATGGTATGTCGTTTTTCATTATGCGGGAAATTCGAAGAAAATGTTTGACAGCCGGAGAGCTGCGAAATAATTCTGCTTTTAGGATTCATTTCAAAATATACCGCTACTCGCTTGAGAGCAGAAAAGCGGCTCTATCCGCAGCACCCAGATCCCCCATAAAACATTTGACAGATGGGAAATTTCCTGATACACCGACAAAGTCGGGTGCCAACGAAACCAACCGATTTTTTCACCGACGAAATCGGGTGTCGATGAAAACGACTGTTTTTATCATCAACGAAATCGGATGGCAACCAAGGTGTCGACGAAACCAACTGTTTTTATCACCGACATAATCGGGTATTGTGAAAATCAACCTTCACGAATGCCAACTAAATCTGGTGTCGACCAAATCATTGGTATGGATAATATATTTAGTCGGGTGGCTCTTTGACATTATTTAGATCGACGTATCAAACGATGGATCAAGTAATGTTTATATAGACGATTTAATCGGGATATTGGTTGATAGATAACAATTGCTTAGTGTTTAGTTTACTTATGAAGCAGTTGTTTTTATTGCACCAAGTATAATTTTAAAAATAGGTAAAGTGTGAATATCTTTCACGTAAGTTGCAAAACTTAGTGCAGTACGATGGCAAGTATGAGTGTTTATATGTTTATGTGCGCGCAAAAAGTATCGTCCATTTTTTCGGCACTTATTTAACTCACAAGTTACTACGGGAAATCTTGTTTCCTAAAATTAGCCGGAGCGGACAATGGACTTAGGGGACATGGCCAAAAAACATCCTGTTATATTATTTTAGTGTGAAATTTGGTAGGTACAGTATCCCCCCGCTTATCCGGACCTCGCTAGTCCGACGACTCGTCAGTCCGGATCTCGCTAATTCGGAATTTTCCGGATTAAAAAGTATCAACACCCATTTAAACACATTATGCTGTCAGTTTTCAAATTTGTGCTGTGATTTTGTTTTGGTTCATTTGTATGGATTTGACAGTCGGATTAACGAGAGAAACCCCGATAGTCCGGCCATACATTTGTCGGATCAGCGGGGGTATACTGTATACCAATTACCATATACAAAAAACGCGCTCAAATTCTCGTCAATTTTTGGTTACTTATCTTTAACTGATTTGCTCGCTGCAGGTTGCATTCGATTAGGAATCTTATCCCATTGTTTCCTACGGTAAATTGGCCGCATCAGACTATGGGCTCTGAAGCTATGGCTTGTCGTGTCCGGAGGGGACGGCTGCATCCGAATCCAGCTGCTGCTCGATCCGATTTTAGACAAGAATCAATCTGTAAGTTCGATTTTTTTTTTCAAAAATAGTACAGTATACCCCCGCTGATCCGACAAACGTATGGCCGGACTATCGGGGTTCCTCTCGTTAATCCGACTGTCAAATCCATACAAATGAACCAAAACAAAATAACAGCACAAATTTGAAAACTGACAGCATAATATGTTTAAATTGGTGTTGATAATTTTTAATCCGGAAAATTCCGAATTAGCGAGATCCGGACTAACGAGTTGTCTGATTAGCGAGGTCCGGATAAGCGGGGGGATACTGTATTGTGAATTGTCGTGTGTATTCGTTTTTAATGTTTATATTAATAAATCTACTTTGCGTTTATTTTCCGTCGGCCGTGGGAAACACAATCATCGACGTCAGATAAAATGACTATCATCTCTGGATCCGACAAATCGTACTCTTCAACACAAGGGCCGGGACCAACGGCGCGGAACAGAATCCAGGCATACTGGGAAGTGAAACAGTCCCTGCATCTCCAGTAAAACTCAACTACCGGCACTGTCCTTTAAAATCAATCTATTGTACTCGCTATTAAATAAAAATAAATCACCCTATTTCATCGGATTGTGTTTGTTTTCCATTTAAATCATCCGATTTATTACTTATTTTATTAGATCAAAAACAACTGATTTCATCGGGAATCGTCTATTGTTCATCAGAATATAATTACTAATCAACCAATTAACTTGCTTTTCATCAGCCGATTTCGTCGGCTATATTTTATTATTAAATTGAATCAGTTGATTAATCAACTGATTTCGTCGGCTATATTTTATTATTTATTTAAATTGGTTGATTAATCATGCGATTCTCTTGATTTTCATCGGTCGATTTCATCGGTTTAATTGCTTTTTAGCGCTAGACTTTGTTAACCGATTAATGTGCCAACAAAGTAGCTTCAAATCGGTTGATTTGGTTGGCCGATTTAATGTATTGTTTAATCGCTAAACGCCCCTGTAAAGCTCCCATAAGCGTCTGTGCAACAAACAACCGATTCGTCGGATACAAAGTAGGCCGATCCAACCGACGAAAACCGACTAAGTCGGGGGAAAAGTCGGTAGGATGTTTTATGGGGTCAAAACTAGAGCAAGATGCAAACACCTCACCGAGGTTGCTCAGCCCAATTAGGGTCTCGCCGACATTTCTCACCAACACGAACGCAGGTTCGTGGTTGCAAACAATCCCATTTGATTTTGCCGTGACAGCTGCTCGTGGTTGCAAGCAAACCGAGTAAAAGTGTGAGTGAAACGTGCGTGTACACGGACAGATAAATCAACCCAAACTTTGAGTTCAATATACGCACTATTGAGAATATCGCAGAAAAAATTTACCCAAATTTGGGTAGTTTTCCCTTTCTTTCCCATGATTGCTATCAAAACTAGAGCAAGATGCAAACACCTCACCGAGGTTGCTCAGCCCAATAACCCAAATTTGAGTAAATTCAATATTCTCTATTTTGGGTTGATCAAGGTCCGCTTTGGATAAATTAAACTCAGCTTTGGGTAAATTGTTTACATATGGGATTAAAGGCAAACTACCTAGCACGCTCATTTGAATCTACTCAAAAGTGAGTCAAATTCGACTCACTTTGAAAAAAAGTGGAACAGCTCACTTTTGAGTAACCTTATGTTTACTCACTGATGAGTAATGTAGCATCATGTCAAAATTAGAGTAAGACTTACTCACTTTTTCGTATTTCAAAGTGAGTAGATTTTACTCACTTTTTGGAAATGCCGGGCACATTTATATTGGTAAATGGCATTTTAAATATTAGAAATCTGCTTTACTCATTTAATTTATTAACTAGATCTTGGGTTATAACCCATCTCGATAGGTACAGAACATTTTTGTTTCATTCTAACATTACATATCTAGATTGCTTTGAGAATAGGTCGTATGTGCAAACGAGATATTCTCTTTGGTCACGCTCTCTTTCGCTAATATATCGGCTAGTTTTGCATGTTTTGCTACATTTCCACTTCAGCATGATAAACAAAGCTATTGTCTTTGGATATCTAACAAGAAATTCGAAGTAAACTTTTGTATAGTTTCGTAATAATCGAAAGAGAATAGATCCAAAGAGAGACTCTCTTTTGCACATACGACCTATTTTCAAAGCACTCTAGATATAACTAACCACTTAACAACAATTCCTAGTGTTCCTAGACTAATTAACACATTAGTTATCATTCCTCTAGTTGTAAACATAGTTGTAATAGGTTGTACATAATATCAATTTTCAGTGGCCACAAACATTTAAAGTTAAAGCGTCGTCGAAATGGTTCTTCTGAGGTCGATAAATTTGAGCTGCTTGTCGATGCCTCTTCAGCGATGCATTTCGTTCCAGTTCCAGCTGGTGTGGAATTTGCTGGTAGCTGTAATACACGTACCATACGAAGACCAACTTGACCAAGCAAACTTGTCCTGGCTGAGAAACGAAATGATGATTTCAATGGGCACGATGCAGACCTGGAGAGTTACGGTGATGTGAAATTTGATGAAAAACTAGATGAATCTGATCCAGAGGACTTCTATTCCGTACGCCTAAAAATAAGAGTCACGGGGAAATTATAACACAATCAAAACATCTAGCATAACTGAAAATTCTTACCTGTATCAGTGCTTTCTGCTTGTTTAGCTTGATCGGGATCTGGATTTAATAGTCACCGGTGCCATAGCTGTTGGCCCGTTTAAGACCCTTGCCACAGAGACAACCGCGGATATGTTAAGATGTGCCAGTGTCCGGCACCACCTATCCTGATCTTCGTAGACCCCCTGCACCCGTCGGTGAGCACATCGGAACCGTGTCGGTGGAAGGAGCGACACTTCCATACGCTATGAATATAGAATTAAAACATGGATAACATACAAACGCATTACAATAGATAAACACATTTTATCCCTTATCCATCTAAATCTAACGATTACAACTACAAGAACGACATCCATTTTGTCGATTGCTTTTACTAGCATAAATCCACAGCCGGAAAATATCACGTAACAATCCCAGTTCTAAAGAACTTACTTGAATGTAATGAACAGCTCCTTGTTTCGCACCATCATCAACGCCGGCCGGCACTGTGATGGTTACCCGCTTCTGCTGAACCATCTGCACGTTGCAGGCGCAATTCAGGCATGAATATTGAATGTACATTCGCGTATCCTTATACAATACCGACATATGGAACCGCATCATAAGCGGTCCGATAGATCATTCCGAATCCGTCGCAGTACTGGCACATGCCGGTCTTGGTGCTTTGATCGCATCATGATGCGGTACATTTGGGGCATATATCCACCACGTTTGTTGACACCGCGACCCCTTTTGCAAAGGACAAGTACATCATGAATTTCTGGGCACAATCAACACCATATCGCCAATCGGAAAAATCATCGAATCCGGCATTGAAACCTCTGTTGCCGAACATTTTACCAACAACTCCTCCGAATCGATCGTGCTGCGGAACTGCCAGTTCTGCGAGAATCCTTGGGGGCCATGCCTAGCCAGATCACCTCCTGCTGCAGCTCTGCTATCCACATCAAATTTATAACAAAAACTAAAAAACTTTATAAAAATACGAAAACATTTTTCACGGATATTTTGCTAACTGTTTGACGGTTTGAAAACAATAACGCAAAAGTGAGTAAAGCCTAAATCTCTGAGAAGTGAGTGAAAATTGACTCACTTGCCAAATATAATGTTACTCACTTTTTGACATGTCCATCCAAATGCTAAAGTGAGTCACTTTGACTCACTTTTGAGTAGATTCAAATGAGCGTGAGTGCCAGAAAAGTCATTTTACTCAAATTTGGGTTATTGGCCCAAACCACGGTTTTGAGTGCAAACAACCCACTTTTGGGTAGCTTTGGTTTTCAGTGTACGTACACGATCGCTGAAAGCCTAATAACTCAAATTTGAGTAAATTCAATATTAAATTAAACTCAGCTTTGGGTAAATTTACATGGGATTAAAAGGCAAACTACCTACACGGTTAGAAAAAAGTACCTAATATTAGGTACTTTTAATTCAAATCGGGGGTTCAGTGTGGGAACCCAAAATTAAGAAATTTTTTCTCGAAATTAAGTAAAATTCACTTTATATTAAATAAAATATATTTAATTTTAAATAGAAACTAACCAAAAGTTAGGTGAATTTCACTCAACTTTTGTAAACATGAGATTACTCAACGTTATTGGGTTCCCACACTTTAATGCCCTTGTTGAGTGGCTTTGCTCTTCATTTTATGACAACAAAGGGAAGAGGGAGGGAGATGCAAGAGAAAAAAAGTACCTAAAATTAGGTACTTTTTTCTAACCGTGTAGTGCCAGAAAAGTCATTTTACTCAAATTTGGGTTATATGGCCCAAACCACACGGAACCGCGAAACAACTCACTTTATGGTTCCTTTCACTCAAATCCGCCCTTGCGTGGAAGAATCCAAAAATAAGTATAATGCGAAAAAATCCGGTGAGTACTTTGCCTTTACTCCCGTGTTGAATTTTCACCCACTATGAAGTTTCACCAACTCAAATTTATGTTATTTTCACTCACCCGAGACTATGGTGAAAACAACCCAAATTTGGCTTCTTCCACGGAACAGCACACGTTGGGTCGATGCAGCTCTCTTTGTTTATAATAACATTCATGAGAGGGAGTGAGAAAACTACTTACTTTTGAGTTAAAATTTTGAACTTCGTACTCAAAGCTGAGTTCCTTAAACTTTTTTTTAGGTTCTTTATTTTTTCTGTGCACGGTTTTGAGTGCAAACAACCCACTTTTGGGTAGTTTTGGTTTTCAGTGCATATGACAGCTCTGCCCATGTTTATTTTGAATCTCAGATTTTGATAAGTTTTCTTGATCTGACGGGATTCCGCGGTTTTCCGAAATATTTGTGAAAGTGTTAGATTTTAACTGATCAATTTCATACTAAAAAAGGGATTAGTGAGTTCAAATGAGTCTCAATGACGACGAAGAAGTGGAATGCGCTTTTTCTGCCACCGCAGAGCAGTTGGAGGCAGAGGACCAGAAAAAACAAGAGTTGCAAGAAAACGATGCACTTGGAGAGCTGGTAGATGCCGAAGAATTTCTAGCTTCGGAGGGAGCTCCGATGCTTGAATATGAGCGGCAGATGTTCTTCGATTTACTTCATTCAGATGGTTTGATGATTTGTGCAAAGTTAATTCTAGGGTATACATTATTTTAAATATATTTATTTATAATTGTTTATTAATTTCAGAGGAATCAGCTATGAGAAGGTTTTAGTAAATTTGCTAAAGCTTTTCTGTGAAACAACGACACTTGTGCTGGTCGTAAACTGCTCAGACCATGAAGAACGGTTGTACACGCTGCAGCTTGGGGAACGTTCAATTCGTGAATCTTCGACCAATGCGGCAGAACGCGAAAGGGTTTACCTTCATGGAGGCATTCAATTCATTAGCACTAGAGTTCTGGTTGTGGATCTACTGAAAAATCGAATACCGATTGACCTCATAACAGGTATTTTCGTGGTAAACGCTCACGAAATTATAGAATCCTGCCAAGAAGCATTTGCTCTCCGTCTGTATCGACAAAAGAACAAAAATGGCTTCATTAAGGCGTTTTCTAAGAATGTTGAAGCCTTTACGTACGGCTATGGTCAAGTGGAAAAAGTAATGCGAAATTTGTTCGTCAAAGAACTTTTTATATGGCCTCGCTTCCATGCCACCATTCAGAAATCTCTGAAGCCTTGGGAACCCATCATCGTGGAAATACAAATCCCGATGAGCCAGAAAATGATTCTACTGCAAACAAACATTTTGGATATAATGAACTATTTGATCAAAAACATCAAAAGTCTTAATAGACACGTCGAGCTCCAGGAAGTGACAGTGGAAAATTGCGTTACGAAAAAATTTCACAAGATTTTGCAGGCACAATTGGATACGATTTGGCATCAGTTGAGTTCGCAAACGAAGCTCATTGTTGCTGACTTGAAGGTGCTTCGCAGTTTGATGATGTTGGTATCGACAATCAGTGAAACTAAAAGAAGTTTTGTAGAAAACTAAAAACCGTCTTATTTACAGATCTACCATATATCACGATGCAATCACCCTTTTCGCCACAATGAAAAAATATCGTTCAACTGAGTATGCTCTCAGTAATTCCGGATGGACAATTTTGGATTCAGCAGAGAAAATGTTCAACATTGCCAAAGAGCGTGTGTTTAACAAGAATGACGGTAAGAATATGATTCAGTATTCTGCATCAGAAAAAGAAACTATCAAGTTTCTGGATATATCAACTTCTTTTTAACAAGAAACAGCCATATGCGTCTTTGAAGCTATACCCTTTTTAATAATATTGCATCAATCTCTTTTCAAACACAACTATCTACATAATAAAAATGCTTTGTAACTACTTCTTCAATGACTGTACATTCCAGCTGCCTGTTTTCAGCTTAGTGTTCTACTAGCTTTTTCACAGTAATAATATTTAAACGCTTTTCAATGCCCGCCATTATGAATTCTGCGTGACGTAGTTTAAAAATTACGTACATTACATGCCATTTTTTTCTTCACATTTCCTAGAATTTGAACCAGAACGTAGTTTAAAAAATGACGTACATTACATGCCATTTTTTTCTTCACATTTCCTAGAATTTGAACCAGAACTCTGTCCAAAGTGGAAAGCATTAACCGAAGTGCTGCGACAAGAAATCCCGTCCGATATTAAAGAGACTGCAAAGAAAATTCGTAGCAAGGATGAACGCCAAAAGTATCTCCATCAGCAGGTGAAGGTCTTGATTCTAAGTCAAGATGCAAGAACATGCTATCAGTTGAATCAATATTTAACACAGGGAGCAGAAAAGTACCTCTTTTATAATGCCATGAAAAACGATGTGACTGTATCGAAATTGGCAGAGTCGTATCGTCTGTTTCATACAAGCAATGACGGAAATACATTCAATATTCAAAATGTTGAAAAATTTGTGGAACCCAAAACAGCACCTAAACAGCAACCAGTACCCGAAGAGCCAAAAGGAAATTTTCTGCGAGAAAGAATCGCAAAACGTCGCGCTGAGGCAGCTAAGAAGGCAGAGGAAGAATCGAAGGACCAAGACGAAGGAGAGCATTCGAAAATGTCTGAAATGGAAGCTGACTTATTGGATAAGGAAGAGCATGAGGAGTACCATTGCTTCAGAGACTCCTACATTCTCACAATGACGCAGAAAAGTGATGCCAACCGTACCGTCTCGGACGACGGCGAAGAGGATGATCTGTACGATGTCACCCAGCTGGAATGCGGTGAGTTTGAATCCTTTGCGGAAATGGAAAATATGGACGTCACAAAGATTGTGAACGAGTCGAACAGACCGATGGTGTTTATCCAAACGTTCAAAAGCGAGATCAACGGCACGACATCACTGGATCGCACATTGGAGGAGATCAAACCTCGTTACATCGTACTGTACCACAGCAACATAACGGCAATTCGACAGATCGAAGTATATGAGGCGCGTCAACAGCGGCAGGAGTTAGCTAGAGTACGAGTCTTTGCTATCATTCATTCCAAAACAGTCGAAGAGCAGTCCTTTTTGACGTCGATAAGGAGGGAGAAACAGGCATTCGAGTGGGTCATTGGCGTCAAACGGGTAAGATTTCTTAATTTATTAACAAGTTTGTCTTGTACATTCTACTGTAAATTGCAAAAGCGGTTGTATACATTTATTTGAAATGCAAATCAAGTTCCAATATCAGTTCAGGAAAAAAGCCATCGAAGAAGGAGAATTTATCGTGTTTTGATATGACTTATCTTTTTTTTTGCAGACAATGGTCGTTCCGGAATACCAGGATGGAAAATGTGAGGATGCCATTACAATGTTGCAAAAAAAGCAGGAGATTTCTTCGAGGCAAGCCGGGGGCCAAATAACTGCCACTGAAACCGTAACCACTCCACGAATAATTGTTGATATGCGAGAATTCAGATCGGATTTGCCCTGTTTGATCCATCGCCGTGGTATTGAGGTAGTGCCCCTTACGATCACGGTGAGACATTTGAGCACAATTCTGAATTATCATCAAACTAATATTGTCTTCTCTCCACTTTCATCAGATCGGCGATTACATTCTGACCCCAGAGATATGCGTGGAGCGAAAATCTATTTCCGATCTCATCGGCTCGCTCAACTCGGGGCGCCTCTACAACCAATGCGTACAAATGACTCGCTTTTATAGCAAACCAATTCTGCTGATTGAATTTGACCAGAATAAACCCTTTCACTTGCAACGCCATTTCATGATGTCGGGCGATTCAAGTTCATCCAATGCAGACATTATGCAAAAGTTGCAACTGCTCACGCTGCATTTTCAGAAGTTGAAGCTCGTTTGGTCACCGAGTCCTTATGCCACCGCCCAGCTGTTCGAAGAGTTGAAGCAAGGCAAACTGGAACCCGATCCTGACGTGGCCACCTCGCTTGGATCGGACGAAGCTGGTGGCGAAGGCGAGAATATTGTGGACCGAACTAATCCCAACATACACGATTTTCTGATGAAGTTGCCGGGAATAAATTCTAAAAACATTGGACGGGTGATGAGGAAATGCAAAAATCTAAAAGAGCTGCTCAAAAAGAGCGAGAATGAACTGGAGGAGCTGTTGGGGGGTAAGCTGCAAGCCAAAATGATGTGGGAGATATTACATGTGGCTCACAAACCTGTTCAAGGAGATGCCGGAGAGAAGCAGTTTACTTCAAAGTTCAAACGAGGACTTGGTAAAAGAAATTTTTAAAAATTTTGTTACGTTGTATTTATTATTGGAAAAAAAATTGAGAAAAAAATAGTTTATTTTCCATGTTAGGTTGCTGAACAGCATGTCGTCATTAATTCATGAAATAAGATAATGGGAGCGAACTAATTTCCTCCATATTCAAAAGCCAATGAAAATATTTTTTTAACATAGTTAAAGGAACGCAAACATAAACCAAAACAATTACTGTAGGCAAAATTTGATCTGTGAAAAGGGATCACAAAAAAACGATTTTTATATGCAAATCATATAAATATTACAATAGTTATAATGATTCTATAACATTCCTCAAAAAACCATACCCCAGAAAACCATTCCTAAGAAAACCGTTCTCCAGAAAACCACTCCCCATAATCTTGTTGGGAAATGTACAGTAAAACACTTTGATTGTGCGATTTTTCCTTTCTCGTACAACAAAGTTGTTACAGGAACATCTGATAATAAAGTTTCTTATACCATTCGACTCAGTTTGATGAATCGAGGTGATGTCTGTGTGTGTGTATGTTTGTGTGTCTGTATGTTCACTTTTTCAACCTCAAAAACTCACACGATTTTCATGTGCTTAGACTTAACTGATTTTATCGCAACAAGTTGCATTTCGCAGAGCCACTCTTCTTATTACATGCTATTTCATTTGATCAAGATTTATCAATGCGTTACTTCCATATTATATTATGTATACGGTTTTGTTTGTCCTCTATTTATATCCCGGCCAGGTACCTCCAAAACCGGGAGAGGAAGGACCTGGAATGGTCCGTCCACTCAGGAAAGACGGTGGTAAGGGGTTACGGCAGGCTGAAAGTTCTCAGCCGCACCAGACCAGGGAAATAGAGCGGGATGACGCCTCCTGGACCCTGGTCAAGAACAAGAGGAAACCGAAGACGTCAAGGGCCGAAAAGAAGGCCCAGGCGAATGAAGGTAGCAAGAAGTCTAGGGTAGGCGCCAATCGCTCCAGGGGCGATGCCCTAATCATCACGGCGGACGAGGCTAAGTACTCGGACGTTTTGAAGGCGATGAGGAGTGACGTCAAGCTCGGTGAACTCGGCGCCGACGTACGTCGAATAAGACGTACCCGGATGGGCGAGATGATCCTCGAGCTGAAGCGGGGCGTCACGCAAAAAGGCGCCGCCTACAAGAAGTTGGCGGAGGAGGTTCTAGGCGAAACGGTCAAGGTGAGGGCACTCACTACGGAGGTGAATCTTAGGGTTAAAGACCGAAGTCGAAGAGCTCGTCACGGCACTGCGGCGACAGTGTGAAGTGGAGACGCCCACCGCAGCCGTTCGGCTACGGAAAGGTCCGGCAGGGACGCAGGTATCATTGGTTCGGCTATCTGCAGCGGACGCCTCCAAGGTAGTCAAGTTAGGGAGCGACAAGGTGGGATGGTCGGTATGCCCTGTGGGCATATACGAGCAACCCGAAGTTTGCTTCAAGTGCCTGGAACCGGGGCACAAGCAATGGGACTGCAAAGGCCCTGACAGAAGCAATCTCTGCCGACGCTGCGGATTGGAGGGACATAAGGCACAATGCTGCACGAACCCTCCCAATTGTTTGATTTGTTCCAGCAAAGCTGTGAACAGCAAGCACCCCATGGGGGGTTCGATGTGCCCGGCGTTTAAGCGTGCTGCAAAATCACAGTGCAGGTAACGCAGCTGGCTTGCTCGGCTTCGCCCAAGTGTTTGGTGTGCGCAGGTTTAGAGGAAACGGCGGAACACGTGTTGTTCGTGTGCTCACGTTTTCGAGCAATGCGTGACCACATGCTTGCCACATGTGGTCTGGACACTACCCCGCACAACCTAGTTCGGAGGATGTGTAAAGATGAAGTTGGCTGGAACGCCGTTTTATCGGCTATCGCCCAAATCGTCTCGGAGCTACACAGAAGGTGGCGCGTGGACTCAAGGATGGCTAGTTCAGGCGCAAATAAGAGGTGGTCCAAGGGATCGAAGTCGGCTTCATGGGTCACACCGGTGGTCATGCTCTGTGGTCGAACTCGATCCTTTTATCGAACAAGTGGCCGCGCGAAAAACAACATGGTATCGTCGCTTTCGCGGCGTCGGTCAACCGGGCGGGTTCCGAGCCCGAGGACGGAAAGGGGTCCTCGTCAAGGCTGGGGCAGGCGTAGGCACCGCGCCGGCAAGTCCCTCTGTGTGCTGGCGAATAGGCCCTATCGCAGAAAGGTCAATTTGGGGTGCACGCGGCATCGTCATTCTTGATACCAGTCGTGCAGAGGGAAGCAGGCGCGAAGTCGACCCGAGGACATAGGGCGTGGTAAGGCCACCTGGAAAGCCGGCAACGTGCTGGCACGATACCATGGTGTTCTTCTAAAAAAGCGAGTTACGATGTTCGGTGCTGCAAGGACACGCAGCTAACCTCGAGGGTGTGTTGTGCACTGGCCCCCTTTGGAGCATTACTTTCTGGCTGTACCGAAGGGACTATGGGCTTGGCGGCAATGGAAACGGTTTAGCGGATCGGGGATGTAGTCCTGCCTCCCTCGGTGATCCCTAACCCCGCACTTCCTGGTCAACCCAGGATGTCTGTTGAGCAGATTCCCCCTCTATTGCTAAGGAAGAAAAAAAAATATGTTTAGGATTCGTTCAAAATTGGCATCCAGAGTCGTTCAAAAATGGCATCGGGGCCTTGACAAAGAGACGGTGGGGGTGTCGTTGGTTGAAAAATCTTAATATATTTGACGACATATTTAAGTCGGCCTTGAGAACGATTGGCTTAATTTTCAAAATGTGCGTGTACATATTAGACCAAGGCACGCAAAATCACAAGGAAAATGGTGGATCGCCGCGTATCAACAGTTAACCCATGTATTTTCTGTCAAAACACTTTGCGGCTCTCGTCATTGTAGCTGAGCCGTTGGTCCAAAAAATACCGTAAATAGATAAATACCTAAAAACCACGTAAAAACAGGCATCAATGAAAATCGGGTTTTCACGATTTTCATATACCCCGGACCATTTAAAAATCTCGGTGGAAAAAGTAGGGGAATTGTTCCGTTTTTCATCCAACTGAACATTCGCAAAACAAAGAAATACACCACTAACCTCGTCGCTTATTTTTGCTATTACGCGTGTTCACTGATGAAAAAAATCACAAAAATAAGAAACAAACCAAATTCCTTTTCAATACTTTGTTTTTGATGGGATGGATATAGGAGCAATGGGATGAAGTGCCGAACCGTTCCCCTATATTGGATTAATCATTTAATTTTCACCTTCATGCGAGTCGAGTCAAGTACGAGACAATGAAGACGGCTTACAGTTGAGGTAGAAATACGTATATGTAAAAGTAATATGACGTGGTGGAATTAAATGGACTTGTACTAAACTCATCTTATGACAGTGAAAATATTCCACTAAAAAAACTTAATAATTTTCTTTTAATTTTATTTTGATCAAACTATGCGTCAGTAGCACCCATGTGATCTTCCCTTAGTGGCCGTACACATATTACGTAAGCACTTATGGGGGGAGGGGAGGTCGGTCCATATCTTACGCTCCATATAAATAAAAAATCTTTTGTATGAAGAAAATCTTACAAGGGGGGAGGGGGAATCGAAAAACCCAGAAAAAATGCTTACGTAATAAGTGTACGACCCCTTAGTAGAAATAACTGTTCCGGTTTGATTCGTTGGGCTGAGCAAACTGACCTTTACGGCTCTCAGCGAGTCAGAATACGCAGATCCAGCCTTATTGTATCCTTTCTTTCTCCGTTCAATCCAATTCCTTCCAATGCACTAAATCCTTCTTCCAGTCCACTTATCCTTATAATACACTAATCCACCATGCATCACCCAAATATCTATCTAAACAGTCCTTTCTTCCATCAGTTAGGCACAAAAGAAACACTTAACATATCGGAGCAATTTACATCTATACACTTTATTGAAAACAGCGATTTTGGTGGTAGATACAAGTGCACTCTATATTGATTTATAGTTTTCGAATAACGCGCGCGCGTGGTTGGTACAACCTTTATTGTGCGATATCGAGTGGCTACTGACTGGCCGGTAGTTTTTATAATTCTCCTCTCCTTCCTATTGCTAGGTATATATAACTGTGGTTCGGTCATGATCGTGTTATCGATAAGAGTTATCAATGTATATGATTTACAATTTTTAGGGGTGTCTATTTTGTGTTAGTGTTGTGTGGATTAAGTGATTAATGTTTAGATAATTAATTTAGTTTCTAAATTGAATATATCAAGAAGAAACATACCGGCCCCCTTGAACCAGTTTCAACGCTTATCTATCAATGTTACAAACATCGTACAATCAATACAAATGATATTAAAAAAAACTTACTTCAAATTGTGCTTATAAACTATTTGAGGATCCCTCTTCGATGACGGTCTCTGATGGTAGTGGACATATTCTGCAAACGGGCCGCTTGTATACTCCACTAGCAGTCTTGACGGTCACTACACGAACGACTCCTTCTGCGCTGGGATGGACATCAGTTGTTGTCTTCACGCAATACTACTAAAGTGCCGATGCGTATTGGGCTAGGTTGTTTATTTTTGCTGGACGTTTGTAGCTCGGTCAGATAATCTCTGGTCCAACGATCCCAATATTTTTGGAACATTTGCTGCTGTTGTTGGTGGTGGTCTAGGCGGTTTGCGGGGGTGCTTGTTAGATCGCGTTCGGGTATAGCGTTCATTGGTGTGCCAATTAGGAAATGCGCTGGTGTAAGCGCATTTAGATCTGTAGGATCATCAGAAAGTGGGACTAACGGTCTCGAGTTCAGTGCTGCGGCTATTTGAACAAGTAGCGTGGAGAAATCTTCATAATTAAGCTGATGGGTTCCAATTTCCTTCTTGAGAGCAGTTTTCACAGATCGGACGGCTGCCTCCCAAAGACCCCCAAAATTTGGTGCTCTAGGGGGTATGAATTTCCACGTGATGCCTTGCAGGGACAGCTCATTGCCGATACGTTCTTGACTGGACTTATCGTTGAGGGTATGATACAATTCGTGCAATTCATTCTTGGCACCGGCGAAATTTTTGGCATTATCTGAATGAATTTCAGTTGGAATGCCATGGTGTCCTGAGAATCGCCGAAGGGCGGAGAGAAATCCGGCTGTGGACAAATCACTCACGATCTCCAAATGTATAGCTTTGGTTGAAAAACACACGAACACCGAAATGTATGATTTAGGTGCTGCTGCACGACGGTGCGGTGGTTTTAAGTAAAATGGACCGCAGTAGTCCACTCCTGTAATGGAGAAAGGCCTGCTTGGACGGACTCGCGTGCACGGAAGCTGGCCCGTTGGTTGTTGTACCGGTGTAGGATTTATGCGGAAGCATCGGTAGCACTTTCGTAGAACGCAGTCAACTACGCGTTTTCCATGAATAGGCCAGAATTCTTGCCTCATTGTGGAGAGTGTTAACTGCCGCCGTCCATGAATTGTTTGCCGATGATAATGTACGACGAGCAACTTTGTGAAGGGGTGCACACTCGGAAGAACTGCAGGATGCTTCATATTGAATTCCTGATTTGCATGTCGTAAGCGACCTCCAACCCTAATCACATTGTCTTTGTCGAGGAATGGTGAGAGGCGCCTAAGTGAAGACTTTCGGTTGACATTCTGATGTTTCTCCAAATGTTCGAGATCTATTTTAAAACTCTCAGCTTGCGCTAATTTTACCAAGGCTAATTTAGCAGCAAGAACCTCTTCTACAGTCAAACACGGAGAACGATTCCTTTGATCAGGAGCACGGCCATTGCGACCAAATCGAATACAGTAAGCGACAATGCGTAAAACAGCTTCCAATGTTGACCGGATCGTGAAGATTACGTTGAGTTCCGTTGACGTAGTTGTAATATTTGTCACCAACTTCCTAGTTTCCATATCGACATCCGCGCATCTTATTGCCAGGGTTTGAGATGGCCAAGAATCTTCTGGGCTTCGTAACCAAGATGGGCCATTTTTCCACAGCTGGTTCTGAAGAAAATCGTTGACGGACAATCCTCGGGATACCAAGTCTGCGGGGTTTTGGTTTCCAGCTATGTGTCGCCAACAATGACCTTGTGTTACAGTTTGGATAGCCGAGACTCGGTTGGCAACAAAGGTCTTCCAAGTATTTGGAGGGGATTGAAGCCAGTGAAGCACAATCGTAGAGTCAGACCAAAACGTGGAGTGAACTTGGCCCAGATTGATTGCCTTGATTACCTTAGAGTATAGGGTAGCTGCCTCCTTCGCAGCACACAATTCCAAACGTGGTAGAGTAAGCCTTTTTAGTGGAGCTACACGAGATTTCGAAGACAGCATTTCGATATGAATATTTCCTGCGGTATCCATTGTACGAACGTACAAGCAAGCTCCGTAGGCTGATTCTGATGCATCTGCAAAACAGTGTATCTGAATATCGTCCCATGCGGGAATAAAGGCGAACCGCTGAACTCGTAGCTCCGACAAATTGTTCAACTGTTCGTAGAAAGCTGTCCACTTTTTCTCTAATTCCGCTGGAACCGGAGAATCCCAACTAGCTTGCAGTAAGGCAAGCTGCTGCATAATTATTTTCGCATAGACGACTATTGGCGATATTATTCCTAAAGGATCAAATAGTTTGGCAATACACGAAAGAATTCGTCTCCTGGTCCATGCTACACTATCGACTGCAACCTCCATGTCGAATCTAAGTTGATCTGATCTTGGTTCCCATGTTATTCCTTGTGTTTTCACCTCCTCATCTGGATTCAAGTCGAATGTGATCGACAGATTCGTTCCTAGTTGATCTGCAGGGACGTCCTTCAGTACCTCCGGAGAATTCGAGCTCCATTTCCTCAGTACAAAACCGCCTTTGGACATTAATTTTGTCAAATCTTCCCGCAGCTGAGTCGCATTGGCAACACTGGATGCTCCGCCGATGTAGTTGTCTACATAAAAGTCGTGAATCAAAGCCGCACTAGCAACAGGGCCGAATTTCCTGTTTCCTCGTCTGTTGCTAACTGATGCAACGCTCGAATGGAAAGAAACGATGATGGTGTTAATCCGTGACTGTAAGCAATTCGTATTCGCAAACAGGTTCATCGGTCGAAAATCTCCAAAGGATTCGTTGAAGGCTTGTATCATCCTGATGTACACGAACTTGCCTGTACATTTTTTCCACGTCTCCTACCAATGCGATTTCATGTTTACGGAACCGCAGTAGAAGACTCAGAAGCTCGTCCTGGATTATCGGTCCTTTCAATAAAACATCATTTAAAGAATAACCGGTGTTAGTGCGCGCTGATCCCTCAAACACAACGCGCACTTTGGTCGTAGTGCTTGATGACTTCAACACCGCATGGTGGGGAAGATAAAACATCTTCTGCGCTCCAGAACTGGTATTCTTCCCTAGCGTGTCTTGATTATTCAAATTCTTCATGTGCCCAAGGTCCGAATACTCTTGCATGAAGGCATGATATTGAATTTTCATTCCCGTATCCCGTTCCAATCGTTTTTCCAGCTTTAGAAATCGCTCCAATGCCGTTTTTCTCGATTCCCCAATCATTCGGTTGAAATTGACTGCTTTGGCAAACGAACGACGTATCTACCGTCCTCCAAACGGCTATGAGTTTCCAAGAAATGTGTCTCGCAGTCTTGTTCCTCTCTGGACCACAGGGGTTGATCTTCCGTACTCTCCACTTTCCAAAATCTTTCCAGTGCATTTTCTAAATTATCCGGCGATGTTGCTAGACAACAGTTGATCGGTTGATTACCTCTAGCTGAATACCTTCCTGAAACTACCCAACCGAAGACTGTCTGTACCAAATTAGGAAGTCCAGCACCCAAAGAAACTCGCTTCATTTCGCGTTCATAGAAAAATTGATAAAAATGTTCCGCTCCGATTAAAAGATCGATCCGGCTTGCTTCGCTGAAATTTGGATCAGCCAAGGGTAGATGCTCCGGAATCTTCCACGAGAATTCTGTCACTCTAGAACTAACGATGGTGCTAACTGCATGTTTCGCCCTCGTTTCAGACTCCCCAACTCCGCAAACTGGAACATTCACTGAACGTCGCTTCAGCTTCAGAATTTGACACATTCGCTCGCTCATTAAATTCGCTTGTGACCCATTGTCGAGTAGGGCCCTAGCTAATTGCTTGTTTCCGCTTTGATCCCGAATCACCAGTACTACAGTTGACAAGAAGACAGTGGAACTTGCTCCTTTTCTTCCAACATTATACGTCCCAACTGGCTCATCTTGCGCCACCTCGCAGTTTTCCGATGCTTGTTCGTTGGTTACCACGTTTGATGTTGTTCCTTGATGCTCGGTGTTCCTAGTAGATGTCCCAGCCGTTCCAATGATCCCAGCATTACTGTTACCTGGAGGAAATCCAGGGTGAATCAGCGAATGATGTTTCCTTCCGCATGTGCGACAGTTGAAAGTAGACTTGCATTCCCGTACCCAATGTCCAGTCCAAAAACAATTGCTGCATAATCGTTTGTTATTCACCAACTCCAATTTCTCTTTAAGACCCAGCTTAATGAACTTCGCACAACGAGCCATGTAGTGATTTTCCCCGCAGCATGGGCACGCCACCGACGAAGATATCCGTTCTCGTTCATTCCCTGTAGCAGCATGAACCATCTGTTTGAAGACCTTCCCTGTCGATTTTTGAGATGATTTGTTTGACTCCAATGCATTCGACGATACAGCTTCCAATACACGCGTCCGTTTCTCCAGAAATTTCACCAAATCCGCAAAACTCGGTTCTTCCAGCGACGCAGCATGATCCTCCCACAGTTGCAACGATTGGCCATTTAGCTTCGAACACATCCAGTGCACGATCATCGCTCCCCAGGTGTCCGTCTTCTCTCCTAGTTGTTTGAGAATTTTCAAGCGTTGCTCAAACTCGTCCACCAATCCGTGAATAGCAGTCGATGATTCCTTTTCAATTTTTGGGTACTCCTTTAGGGCTTGCAAATGTCGTTTCTTCAGGAGATATTCGTTGGAGTAACGTTTTGTGATTGTTTCCCACGCTATCACATAGTTTCCGCTGGTGATCGTCAACGATTCAATCAGTTTCGCCGCTTCACCTTTGAGCGCCGACTTCAAATAATGGAATTTTTGAACGTCGCTGAGCTCCATAGACTCGTGAATTAGAGATTCGTAAGTCGATTTGAAGGTCAGCCAACCTCGATAATCACCGTCAAAATCTGGCAATGAGATTTGAGGTAATCGAACTCCTGAATGAAAACCACCTGCAATGTTTCTTTGAAGCGTCGTATCCAACGGAGGTGGAGTTGCAACAGGTGGTGTGATTTTCATCAATAACGCTGCTCGTAGTTCGTAGTACTGATTCTCAAACTTCGTTGATCTCCTCTTCGTTCTGCTCATTTTCGTCCATGTCAGCAATTTCTTCCTGAAGTTGTTCAAACGCAGCCATTTTTTCGTCCAATTTGTCCAGCCGACTTTGAACCTGCCCACTCTGAGTTTCATGATTATATTTGTCCAGAAATTGCTCATGCCTCTTGAGCGATACAAACATGCGCTCCCGCTTCTTGATTTTCTCTTTCACCATCCGCTCAGTCATGGTGATCACCAGCTCAGGAACCCGGATCTCGGAAAACACCAAGAAAGAGAAAAGCCACAAGGAACCAGGAAGTACCGCACACAAAAGGCCTGTCCAAATTAGGCCTTGTATATTATAATGTTGCAGCTTCCAGTCCCAGAGAAATATCGCTCACGAACTAGTTCAGCTTTTGGAACTCCGCAGCACCCAGAATGAAAAAAGACCATACGGAACCAAGAAGTACCACCAACCACCGTTTGTTCTATTGGACAGGAACTCACCTGAGGCCTGTCCAAATTAGACCTTGTATTTAATAATAAAGCTGCTTCTTGTCCCGAGAAAGTCACGATTGCTATGCTAGCTTCACTCTCCAAACTCTGAGGCCTGTCCAAATAGACCTTGTATATAGAAATAACTGCTTCTGGTACCACGTTTAGCCCCTCGGTGCAATGGATGGAAATCCTTAAGTCCGCATATAGCGATATACGATCCTCAGCAGTTAGCAAAAAGTAATAAATACATAAGCGCACCAGTCACCAATGTGATTTGATTGAAAGGCCACTCACCTGTGACCTACCGAATCTAGGCCTTGTATTTATAAGTTTGCTCCTTCTTGTTCCACACCATACAATTAAGCCACCAGTGAGTAGTGGCAACAGCACCAACTCCGAGATTATCCTGATTGTGAAAGCCGTAGATCGTTTCGCGATTAATTTCCTCCTAGTAGAAACAGTAGTAGCCACCGATCCAAGTTGAAAGCTATTCCAGCTAATCCTGGCGAACCGCTCACGATATCGATCCAGCAACGTGTATAGAAGGAAAAGGAAGAACCACGTAACACCTCAATGGCGGATGTAAAATATTGGACAGACACTCACCTGAGGTCTGTCATCAATAGACCTTGTATTATTTAAAAATCCCGCCAAACGATATCCAAAATTCCGCACACTGTATGTCGCATAAAATCCCGTTCACTGTTGTTGATCGATGAATCGTCTAGCCAATAAATTCAACCGACTCGCATATGATGTGCAGCAACACAGCACCAATCCACTCGATATGTGCTTAGGTGCGGTCTGCATTTTCACGAGCTTTCTTGTTTTGGCTCGTGCGCAGCGCAAAAAGAATATTCCTCCAGGAGTTGCTTCAAATATTCCTCCAGGAATTCGAGCCGATATTCATACAGGAATGCTTCCGGATATTCCACCAGAAATTCCTTCGGATATTCCTCCAGGAATTCCTCCGCATATTCCTTCAGAAATTCGTCCAGATATTCCTCCAAGAATTTTTCCGGATATTCCTCCAGGAATTCCTCCAAATGTTCCTCAGGATATTCCTGCGTATATTCTGCCGAACATTCCTCCTTATATTCATCCAGAAATTCCTCCGCATTTTCCTACAGGAATTCGTCCAAATATTCCTGAAGGAATTCCTCTGGATATTCCTCCAGGAATTCATCCGGATATTCCTCCAGGAATTCGTCCAGATATTCCTCCAGGAGTTGCTTAACATATTCCTTCAGGAATTCGAGTGGATATTCATTCAGGAATGCTTCCGTATATTCCACCAAAAATTCATTCGGATATTCCTCCTGGAATTCGTCTAGATATTCCTCCAGGAATTCCTCCGCATATTCCTCCAGAAATTCGTCCAGATATTCCTCCAAGAATTCTTCCTGATATTTTTCCAAGAATTTGTCCAGATATTCCTCCAGGAATTGGTCCAGATATTCCTCCATAAATTCCTATGGATATTCCTTTAGCAATTCCTCCGAATATTTTTCAAGGAATTTGTCCAGGTGTAGCTTTAGGAGTTGCTTCAAATATTTCTTCAGGAATTCGAGCGGATATTCATCCAAATGTTCCTCCAGAAATTCTTCTGCATGTTCCTCCGGATATCCGGAAGAATTCTTGAAGGAATATCTGGACGAATTTCTGGATGAATATGCGGAGGATTGTCCAGAGGATTTGCTCTCCGGAGGTGCAAATCTGATCGAGCGTCTGTTCTCCATGTTAGGAGCGGCTCAAAACAGCGTCTGCTCCCTATGTTAGGGGCGGCTGACCATCGTCCAAGTGCCAGCGAGGGACTCTAAACTAAACTGTTCACACCATGTTGCATCGTGTCAGCATCGAGAAGGCAGTCCCTTCAACGCGATGTAGGTAACGCAACCCTAAGTAAGGTAGCCTACCGAAATTCTACAGTTACCAAGAAAGGCAAAAGTAGAGCAAACGGATTGATTTAACGGCAACAGACCCGGCAACGAATAAAGGACAACGATTGGAATGTCGGATCATGGAACGTGAGAACTTTGAATGAACCCGGGCTCCTGGCTCGTGAGCTGCAGCAGGTCGGCCGATAAGCGACCGCATTTGCGTGTTGAGAATGAAGGGCAAATTCTTCAACTATAGCCTGATCAGCATCTATGCCCCAACGAACGATAAGCCTGATGACGTGAAGGATGAGTTCTATGAGAGCCTTGATAAGGCCTATGGAGAGTGCCCAACACACAATGTAAAGATTGTCATCGGGGATGCAAATGCGCAGATTCGCCCTGTCATTGGTACGGAAAGCCTTCATTCCGCTACCAACGATAATGGTCTGCGACTTGTAACCTTTGCTGCTGCTAGAGGGATGGCAATAAGCAGTACCTACTTCGCACGTAAGAATATTCGCAAACACACCTGGCAACATCCGAGTGGAGACGCTTGCTCACAGATAGACCACTTGCTGGTCGACGGACGATATTTCTCGGATGTTATAGATGTAAGGTCCTTCCGAGGTCCGAACATCGACTCGGATCACTATCTTGTAGTTGCAAAAATTCTAGCGCTACTCTCCAGCGTCACGAATTCACGAAACAACAGAACGATGCGTTTCAATATCCAACGCTTGTCAGTTGAAGGAGTTGCTGAACAGTACCACCAGAAGCTGGACGAGCGGATAGGAGATGCCACCGGATCTGGCGACGTCAACAGATTGTGGGAAAATATCCACGAGGCTGTGACTACAACAGCGCAGGAAGTGTTAGGCACTACACAGCGACGCCAACGAAATGGTTTGATGATTTGGTTTGGTTTTTGATTTGGTTTGATGAGGACTGCCAGCCAGTTACGGACGAGAAAAATGTTGCTAAGAGTCAAATGCTAGTAGCTCGTACCCGTTGCAACAGAGTGCAGTACAGTGTAGCAAGGGCAGAAGAGAAACGAATCCACCGCAGGAAAAAAGGCAACACGAAGAGAGTGTGATAGCTGACGCGCTGGAGAACATGGATAGAAACGATATACGGAGGTTTTACGCAACTGTCAGTGCCAGCGCCAGTGCCCGCCATGTGCAATGACCGAGAGGGGAATTCGCTGACAGATAAGACTATGGTGGCAGCCAGGTGGAAGGAGCACTTCGAAGATTTGTTGAACGGTGAAAATGAAGGTGTATTAAGGAGCATGATGGACATAGTCGGTCAAGCTGTAGAACCACCAACGCTGAACGAAGTTAAGAAGGCTCTAAACGATCTGAAAAACAGTAAAGCTGCTGGGAAGGACGAGATCCCGGGCGAACTTCTCAAACACAGAAGTAGGCAGCTGCATCAATCAATCCACCATATTATCCAGAAAATATGGGAGGGTGAAGAACTGCCTGCCGGCAGGTTGGATGGCCTCATATGCCCAATCTATAAGAAAGGGCACATACCAGAGTGTGCCAATTACAGAGGGATCACCCTTCTGAACTCGGCGTGCAAAATCCTGTCGCGTATCCTGTTTAACAGACTGAGACCGCGTCAGGAATCCTTCGTCGGCGAATACATTGCACTCGAAGGCGCTATTAGGAGATCTGGCGTGCAGAGGAACGGCACTTGGGCTTATTCTACGAGTGGAGTGACGTGAGATTGCTCGAATGACGTGAGAAGAGTCGTATAGCCCCATTTGAATAACATGGTCACCTCACGTGAGAATTGCTAAAATCGACTCACCTCACGTCACTCGACTCGTAGAATAAGCCCAACTATCATCACACTGTCGCATATGCTCCTGGGCTTTGCGGACGACATCAACCTCATTGGAATCGCAGAGCAGTAGTGGAGGCTTTTGCACCACTGAAGAGGGAGACGGCGAGGATAGGCTTAACCATTAACTCTACGAAAACAAAGTACATGGTGGCAGGTAGAGATAGGGAAGACCTAGTGGTGTTGGTGCAGAGGTAGTGCTTGATGGGGATGTGCTTGAAGTTGTTGAAGAATTAGTTTACCTTGGAACGCTTGGAACATGTAACAATCAAGTTTCCCGTGAAGTGAAAAGACGTATTGCTGCTGCGAATAGGGCCTTTTACGGATTACTTAACCAGCTTAGGTCCCGCAACATGCAGACGAAAACGAAATTTGCTCTATACAACGCTCTTATTCTACCAGTAGCCCTTTATAGACATGAAGCATGGACATTAAAAGAGGCGGACCGGAGAGCTTTCGGGGTTTTCGAGCGAAAAGAGCTGCGTACAATACTTGCAGGGAAACTAGAAAATGGTGTGTGGCGCAGGCGCATAAATCATGAGGTATAAAGTATTGTATACAAAGAAGAACATATTGTAAATCGTATAAAATACGGCATACTTTTAGTGTGAATGTCGGAAGAAAGAATAGCGAAAACAATATTCAACAGAGAAACAGATAGGGGCCGGCGACTTCGTGGAATGTCACGAACACGCTGGCTGCACGTGGTGGAATCGGACATGGGGACCCTGAACATTCGGGGAAACTGGAGGAACATCGCCCAAGACCGACGATTATGGAGCTCTACAATACGCCAGGCATAGGTGTATCGACGCTGTAGCCAACCAGGTATCCAGGTAGGTATCCAGAGGAATTCCTGGAGAAATATCTGGACGAATTCCTGGAGGAATATCCGGATAAATTTCTGGTGGAATATTGGAAGCAACATCTGGGGGAATATCCGGAGGAGTTCCTGGAGGAATATACGAAAGAATTTTTGGAGGAATATTTGATTTGTCTTTTTGTCGTATTTGTTTGTATTTGTCTTGTTCGTCTTATTTGTCCTATTTGTCTCGTACTTTTCCTATTCTTCTTCTTCATTGGCATTACATCCCCCACTGCGACATTGCTGCCTCGCAGCTTACTGTTCATTACGCACTTCCACAGTTATTAACTGCGAGGTGTCTAAGGGCCGATGTCCACGTAGCGGTTTTTCAAGCTGCGTTGACGCAGCGTTACTCGGCGTTGAATCAGGCTATGAATGCACACGACAAGCGGTAATTTGCCGCAAAACTTCTAACGTCAAACCAATCTGTCACGCCAAATGTCATCCGCCTGCCAGCTGTTGTCAGTTTGTCATTTTCCATTCTGTTCCAATATGAATCGAGTTACCGATTCACATAAAGACATCAAACGTGAAATATGTAAAGGATTACAAATTTAAAAGTTTGATTTTGATTTGTATGAAGCTCATTGCCCCCGAACAAGAATCAATGGGTAATGCTATTAAAAACATGTCATTAGCTTTTACCTACATATATGATGGCAGACTAGAGCAAGTAACTCAGTATTTTCCCAAAATAAAAAGTTCCATTGATACTATCTAGTAGAGAGTAGAAAAATCAATTCACTGTCGATTCAAAAGTCACCCATTATCTACTTCTAAAATGAAAAGTTCGAACTTCCGAAATTAATTGTAGAGCTGTGAAATTGAAATCATGCCACACAATCCGAAAACACGTTTTCAATACAGAGAGGCAAAAATTTGGCATTGCTTTGCTTTATCCCAATGTATTTTCTACAATTATAATTAATAATTATTGTTATAATTTCATAATGTTCTTTATTCTTTATTTCCAACTTAAATTTATTACTTCATTGGGTTAGATTAATCTTGAATAATTGTGGATCCAGACATTTAATTGTTCTTATCTTGAATCCATCATATGTTGTCTATGGGGTACGATTCTTTAATCATTTAATATATCGGCTAGATAGGGACGAATCATTATTTTGTTCTGGAATAAAAATTCAATAAACATTTTGGTCAGATACTGCAGCCGATTTTCACTCCACTGTAACACGGACCGACCGCAATAGCGTTGCCCCACAACACTAGAAGAGTCGCACAGATCCCGGAGTCTTACTGTGGCTCGCCACCATCTCATCATGTGGTCCCGTTTCTTTTTGCAATCGCAATCCACATTGTTTGACGACATCCTTCCGTCAACATTCCTAAAAACATGTTTATCTATCAGCAATAGAAAAGCTAACATATAGGAATCTCGGTATCGAACTTACATTTATTATTCTTCCCATGGAACTGGTATCGCCTGCCTTGGTGTAGGGTCCCGCGGAATACACTTTGTTGGTTGAATTTCGTCTGCTCCGTCATTCAGTCCAAAACTGTCACATCGCTGTCTGTTCGGAAATCAATTTATTCTGATAAAGTTGGTACAATCAACGTCACTATCGCACACATATTTCGGTTGACTTTAACACTATTCGCCAGCCTGGGATGTTTGCTTGTCACTTCTTTCCAAAGGTGTGTTGATCACGGCTGGTATTAACATAGGAGCGAAAGAAACATTTGCTGCTCCGAACTATTACTAGCACTATTATTGAAAAAGTTAGATTTGAAACGTTTTGTTATTTGCAAACTAATTTGCGAAACCAAAATGAACTGATTTGCGAAGTATTTTTGTTTGTTTTGATTTCGCTCTGACAGATTCTTTCTGCAGATTTTCCCATTAGAAATCTTGTTGGAAAGAAAAGAATAGAGACATGTCAAAACTACTCGCGTGCACGCTGCGTTCCTGTGGGAAAAGCGGTGACTTTGCGGTAACTTTCGCCGCAAATGAGACGCGAGTCGACGCCGCGTTAACGCAAGTGCGTGTGCATGATTCTATGTGATGTTGGGTACTTCCTGCCGCAAATGCGTGGACGCCGCGTGCACGCAAGTTCAAAACCGCTACGTGGACATCGGCCCTAAGCAAAGGTACCATTTCTGCATTCGTATATCATGAGGCTAACACCACAGACAAACAGACATAGCACATTGAACATTCACTCATCAAATTGATCGTCGTTCAAACACTAACGACATCTGTTGATTTCAGTTAGTTGGGCAAATCACGAACCAGCGGTAGTGAGCAAACGTCAAACTAGAGCAAATCCGATGCGAGCGCCACGAGTGATCGATTGGGCAACTAATGATTATTTGAATTGACCAGTAAATCAGTGAACGATGGAAATTTGACGAGTGTTATGTCTGTTTGTCTGTGCTAACACGATGATACTTCTATGCCCAGAGAAGTCGAGATAATTTCCAAGCCGAATATTGTTTAGACCGGCACCGGGAATCGAACCCAGCCACCCTCAACATGGTCTTGTTTTGTAGCCGCCCATCTTACCGTACGGCTAAGGAGGGCCCTAGATACAAAATTGATCGCTCTCATCGCTCCTTCCCTGTCGTGCGCCACGAGAAAATATGCTGTTGACTGCTCTCCCAAAATGGTAATTTTTGTATTGAATTTGAAAAACTTGGTTAAAGTAAAAAGACTTTCCTTCACAATTTTAGGCGGTTGCATATACTTTTTATTGCATCAAAATGATCGTTGGAAAATTTCAAAACTTTTGTCAGTTGGGCTTTATGCAAAATTCGATTCCTTTATGCCTCAAATCATTGGAGAGGGATACTGAGAAGTAAAAATTTTAGTTGTACAATAGTTGAAGTTTGGAAATAGTAGGGCCACGAAATTTTCTAGGATAAGCTTTGATAAGCGAAATTTTTTCCCAATTACGAGACCGGACCGAGAATCGAACTCGCCATCTCTGGATTGGCAATCCTACGCCTTTGCTCGCATGGCTAACTGGAGACCCCGGATACTTGTACATAGAAAATAATGCGTGTATGATGAATGACAATGCGTTCTCGGCGGAATGTTCTGTATTGAAACACGTGGGTCATTTCGATATCGTAGAGTAAAATATAACGCACTCTTTTTATTGTCAAAGTCAAATAATTTTGTCAGTTTTTATTTTCTTTAGATGTCTTTTGTCATTACGAGCGCTCGAAATCTACCGAAGCAGTTGCACATGAAACATGTTGCCCAATACTTAATCGTAGAAACTAGAAGCTTTTTTTTTTATCAAATATAAGAAAATATTCAATCCCCGGTTTAAAAAATTGAAAAGTTAATAACTTTTGAAGCAGTTCTCCAGTCGTACAAGGATCATGTCGTCCATTAGACACTGTTGAAAAGACATTGTATTATAATTATTTATTATATTGTATTATACATTATTTATAATTTTGATAGATATTCTTTCCCATTATCTCATTCTTCCAGGGGGAGAAGGCGGAGCCTTAAATCCCTACTCCGACATGTGCGACATCTGAATTTGGTTCTAAAATGTAAACAACAGTGTTAATTCCCTATACCACCTTTTTGTTATGGCGAGGCAATTTTTATGCACACTTTCGTTTTATTTGATAATGAAGGGGTGCTCAAAAAAGACTTCATACCTGATCGTACCACGACATGGCCTCTTCGATAAATGTGAAATTTCTAACAAAAAACTGAAGGCGTTTTATAGAAGAACACTGAGTACGTATTTATCGACTGAGAATGGGATTATGTAGTAATGGTAGTAATCGATAATAGAAAAATTTGTATAAAATAATGTTTTGAAAACAGCTTTAGGTTTTAGTTCAGTGGCGCAGCCAAAATTTTTGATAATATGAAGTATGGTTTAAGTTTAAATTTGTTTCGAAATTCCGCGGAATTCCGTTAAATTTCGTTAGAAGCTAGTCTTTTCTAGCGAAATTTTTGCAATTTTACGATACGAAATCAAGAAATCAGATTTCATGATGCTCAAATTCCGCGGAATTTCGTTTCGAACCACCGAAATTTTTCGAAATACCGCATATGCTTAGTGCCGGGATGAAGTTATATGAAATGCGGTGAACACAACATCTCACCAGATTGGCGTCTTGAGCAAAACATCCTAGAACAAAACCAACGACTGCAGTAGGGACCAAGATGAATACAGTACTAGGTGCTCCAATGTTTTAAGTTTGTGGAAGAGAAGAAGGCGGGGGTGAAAAATTCGTGGCTGAATCGTGAATTTGGCAGATTGGAACACCTAGTGGTGTATTCATCTTGGTAGGGACACCTGTGGAGCAGTGAACACTTCGCTCACCCCGACAACTAACATGTCGCGGGTGGGCTTCGGGGCTCCGTATGTAGGTCTAGAGGTCATTGCGGTTCATGCACGGTGGTTGTTGTCAGGGTGCTCGTCTCCAACGCGAGATTATGATACGGACCGCTAGGTTACTATCATAGCTTGCGATCGACGGGTGGTGCGGTTACCACCCTTGAAGTCGATGTTGTGTGTGAGCGTTCTCAATAGTCCCCCCCTGATGTATTGCTTATTTGCGAGCCGGGGGTACGGACTGGCGGAAGGGTTTTGGTTTTAGTGGGTGGGGTAAGAGTTACATGACATACCCATCTACACTACCTGAGTTAACATCTCCAGGTGTCTGGTTGCAGATTTCCGTCTACCCTTGCTCAAGGAAAAAAAAGAAAGGAAAACATGCGGACGCGACGCCTCGGCATTCATAAAATATTCAGCATATAGGTTCATAGTCTCAGTCAGAAAGCTGTAATTAGATTTATTTTTGAAACCGAATCTGGGATTGAAATTGATCCAGTCAATTTTCACGCCACGCAATGATTTGTAGATTCAAAATCAGGTCGTCTTGACCGCACCTCATAGCTAACCGTAGAACAGAAATAATACGAAGTGAATAATAAACCTTTTTATTGCCATCCTTTTCTCCAATTTAATTCATTTTAGCAGGGTCCACAGCAGTACGTGTTCAATAGAGGACTTCTCATCGGTTGCCGACAGTCTAAAACGATTATTTGAATATGAGTAGAATTATTCCTGTCTAAAATTAGCAGTTTACTTACAGTTGAAGAAACGTTCAACGTTGTAGCAGTGAGCTCGACAAGGCGCTTCATAGCAACAAGGCCGGGGGGCTTTCCATACCGACTTGCAGCAGCGATTCGGAGGTGTGCAGTACCAATTAGTTTTGGGGATCTTCGGCTTCGGCGTGGGATTGTAAACCGCTGATCGTACTCGTCTCACGGGGCCTGTGAAATAAACTTATTAAAAATAGTTTCTTTCTACGATCTGGTAACTATTACTTACATGAAGCCTAAAATGGAATAAATAAAAGAACTTTTAGACATTTGAAAAAATTGGTATAGGCATAGGAAAACAATTAAGATAATACTTACGCAAGGTCCACAAGGTTGGCAAGGTCCACAAAGAGCTCCAGTGCATGGATCGCACATCTCTACACAATTAAAATTTCTCCGCTTCAAGCAAATTATCTTGAGAAGTATCTGTTTTTTGGTAGCTTTTGTAGTGTTTATGTGGACTTCGCTTTATTTTTTTCCTAGTTCCACTTGAATTTTACATCTGCATCTTCAAAGACCTAAATATGAAATGTTTGATTTTCCCATTATCATCTGTTGCTAAGATATGATACGTAAAAATAAAAAAAATCTATAAGCACATTCTGGTATGAATAGCCTACTTTTCCAAAAACATGTTTTTACTTATTTTTAATAATTAAAAACTTTTCAATTTTGATAGTAATGTGCGCGTGAAAGCATGTAAAAAAATGCGTTTTAAAAATGTGTATATGGATAATTCACGGATGATAGTAGTGGTCGTTTATACATTATTCGAAATCAATATTTCACGTGCTGTGCTCGCGTGCTCTGCACATCAAGTTTTTAAATAAAATTGTAACTGATGCCCATGCCTGGAGGCTAAGCGTCAACGTTCAGAGGACCGAATGGCGAGTCATGCATCGATGTGGCCTTCTGCAGCGCGGGATGGATGGTGGAGCCTGAATGGAGGGTTCACGAAGGGTATACTGCTAGTGACCATCAGGAAATACGTTTCATGGTCAGCTATATTCCCAACAGAATCACAAGGCGGGTCAGTAAAGCTGATCTAGGAAGGCGTATCTCGCAGTTCGACCCAGAACTGCTGGAAGAATCACTACGGTGGGAAATCGGACTCTATGCCTTAGTGGTGATGAGTTATCCGATGTCCTAACACGAGCATGTGACGTGACAATGCCCAGGAAGACTATGCCAATCGGTGCGGTGCACGATAGCTGATCTTCACAGAACCTGTCTAAGCGTTAAAAGAAGGTTGCGACGTGCTAGAACCGAAGCGGAAAGGTTAGAAAGACGCCGGGTGTTCCAAACAGTGAGCAGAGCTCTGAATTACAAAATCAAATGTAGTAAGAGAGCCTGCTTTGAAGAGTTGTGTAGGATGGCCAATAATACTCCATGGGGGGATGCTAAGATAGCGCGTGGTTTGAATAGGAAAGGTATTAGGTACTGTGCATTGATTACACTAGATATAAAGAATGCATTTAATAATGCTAGCTGGGCAGCTATAGCTGATTCCCTGCTTCGCTTGAGATTCCCGGATTATCTGTGCAGGATTCTGAAAAGCTATTTTCAGAACAGGATATTGTTAGTCGACACCGACGCTGGTCAGCAGTCGATATAAGTGTCAGCAGGTGTTCCACAGGGATCGATCCTCGGACCGGTTCTGTGCAATATCATGTATGACGAAGTACTACGCTTAAATCCCCGGCTGGTGTGAAAATGGAAGGCTTTGCGGATGATGTAATACTAGAGGTCACAGGCGATACTCTCGATAAAGTTGAACTAAAAGCTGTACACGATTGGCAGAGTCGAGGAATGGCTCAACTCAAGGAGGTTGGCGTTAGCACATCACAAAACTAAGGTTGTTGTTATGCATATCCACTATGGGTTGCAGCAGGTGAGGATAAATGACAAAAAACGTAAGGACCTGCACAGTTAACTCCGTGAGGTCATTGAAGCATCTGGGCGTGATGATCGACGTTAAGCTCAATTCTCGCTTAACTTTTCAAAAGGACCTAAGTAACATTTTTTTCATGAATTAATTTGAACAGCGCAAGCAACAGAACAACATGAAAGCTATTGATTGCTGTATTCAAATTAATTCATGAAAAAAATGTTACTTAGGACCTTTTGAAAAGTTAAGCGAGAATTGTACGATTATGTATGCCAAAGGGCTTCATTGGCAATAAAATCTTTATCGTGAATGATGTCCAACGGATCGGTGGTGCAAAGTCAGGTGCGTAGGCTTATAGCGGGTGTAGCATTGTCTATTATCCGATACGGCGTATCAGCATGGTCCAAAGCACTAGAGGCCAGGTGCAATATTAAGAAATTAATCAGGGTACCGGTTGATGTGTCTGCGGGTTGCAAGCGCATACCGCACCATATCTTATGAGCCGGTGTGCGTCATTTCTGGGATGATGCCGATGGACATACTTCTGGAGGAAGATGTGGACTGTGAAGTGCTTCAACGACAGGGACTCGGTGCAAGTGCGACGTGTCAAGAGAGCAGCTTCGTTGCTCAAATGGCAAAGAGCATGGGATACTGCAGTCAAAGGTCGTTGGACCCACAGACTGATTCCGGAAGTATCGAATTGGATTAGCATGGTCAGGTCAAGTTCCACCTATCAAAGATTTTGTCTGAACATGGCTGCTTTAAAAAGTTCCTGCATAGGTTCGGGTTCGCAGATTCTGCGGAGTGCCCGGAATGTGTAGGTGAATTAGAATCGGCAGGGCATATGATGTTTACATGCCCGCGATTCGATGTTGAACGCAGTGCCATGCTGCTTGTCATGGATACAACCCCGGACAACCTCGTTGAGAGGATGTATCGGGAAGAGGTTATATGGAATGCGGTGAACACAGCGTCTCAACAGATTATGTCGAAACTACAGCGCTGGTGGCGTCTTGAACAAAACCAGCAGCTACAGTAGAGACTACTGTGATGCAGTGAACACCATGCTCATCATGGTTAGGTTACCACCCTTGAAGTCGATGTTGCGTTATAACGGAGTGCGTTAGCATAGGCGTGAGCGTTCTCAATAGTCCTCCCCTGATGTATTGCTTAATTGCGGGGGATACGGACTGGCGAAAGGGTTTTGGTTTTAGTGGGTCGGGTGATCCCATCCCCACACTACATGAGTTAACCTCCTCAGGTGTCTGTTTGCAGATTTCCGTTTACCCTTGCCCAAGAAAAAAAGCAAGCCAAGAAAGCCAGTTCAACTATCATTCGAGTGGGAAGTGCGTGTTCATTTAGATAATGTTAGCAGGAGGGGGACCGAAAAACCCGCAGCCGATTCGGGGTTAGTAGGATGGGAAATGGGATTTTAGGTCTATAAGTTAGTTAGGAAAAAACATTTAACTACATTCGCCTTGTGTGCGAACACTTTCACGAAAGCCTTTTCCACTGCTCTGCAAGCCACGACAATGATGTCGATGACATCCGCAAAACCAAGAAGCATAAAAGACTTGTTAATGATGGTTCCGTTTCTTTGCACACCAGTTCTTCGAATTGTACCTTCCAGAGCTATGCAGATTAAAGAGCGCATCGCTCTACTTCAATCTATCGAACGTCACGTACGCATCAGATGTCTCACCAGATATTCCGACGCTCGATTTGAACCAAGCGTCGCACGAAAAAAAAAAATAAATAAAAAACTAATAAGTTTTGCCGGAAAGCTACGTTTCGGCATTATGCTGCCTAAAAATCTACAAACAGATGACGAGTCCGCAAGTTGTATTCCCGGAAGCTATCAAGGATTTGCCGCAGAGTAAAAATAAGTAGATTATAAAGTAGGAGTACCATATAAATTAACTGATACGTTGATAACAGATGGACTCCAAACATACATGTACATGCTGTATATTTCTGTAGATTTATTGATTCCCAAAGTGGTGGGTCACGACACCCAGCCTGTGTAAATCTTATGGAAGGGAATCACGACCCCCCAGCTTTGGGAAGCTACTGTAGATGATTATATTGTTTGTTGTCCATTTTCTAATTTTCACTCATTTGCTTGACTAGAGAGATCGTTTGATATTTCTTATCTGAATGCAGCTTTCTATGTTCGGTAAATGGCGGTTTGAAAGTGTGTTTTGTCGGTTTAAATCCAAACAACCATGCTGATTGTTAACATTTTTAGAAACCATATGGTTGTTTAAAAACGGTCAATTGTTAAGTGATGTAATTAATGTGAATCGTCTTTTAGTGCATCAAAATGACTATCACTGTAGCAGGTGTACCAAAATTCAATCTAATTTATT
This sequence comes from Armigeres subalbatus, assembly GCF_024139115.2. Classification (NCBI taxonomy): domain Eukaryota; kingdom Metazoa; phylum Arthropoda; class Insecta; order Diptera; family Culicidae; genus Armigeres; species Armigeres subalbatus. The sequence goes on along the minus strand of NC_085141.1, from coordinate 180,354,143 downwards.
CCTCAGACTTTGCTGCTCTCCCATTAATCGACGAACTTTCACATTAATGCTCGATCTTTCTTTCGGAAACAGGAAAACCACAAAATCGCTCCCACTTTTGGGCAACAAAATATTGCACAAACGTGTTTCGGTACGAAAACGGCACTGATTTACGATGATGAACGAGCACACGTGAGCAATTTTCAGTCGAGAAGTCATGTGCGAAAAATACTGAAAGCTGTAAAAGGTAAACAGCAGCAGTTACCAAGTCAGTGTGAAAATAAGCTGGAGGTATACGTGACGAAGGAGATTCTTATTACCGGCATATGTTGCTCCTGGCAATGCACAGCATCACCAATGAGGTTTATGCAGTTTGATAGCGTAATGGTGAAGCTATAGATTTTAAGCTTCCAGAAGCGTAGCAAAAATCGTTTGGTTTCCGGTTTTCTGAAAATCAACATAAATAGCACGTGTTTTTGTGGTTCTCAAATACTATGTGTACGTAGAGTAGTGATTGATAAATGAAGGTGTTTCGACGTTGTTAAAATTACTTAGTTTAATGGAGAATTGGGTCCCATTGTTTCATTTTTAAATTGGTCGTTGCGATTCAGATTTATACTCGATAAAGAAAATCCGGATCGGACTAGTTTTCAAAAACATAAGCAGACGTATACAAGACTCAAGATACGGCAATGTTAGCCTCCAACTCCGGAGGCGCAAAATCTGTTCAAGCGTCTGTTTTTCATGTTAGGAACGGCTCTCAACAGTTGCTTATGCTTGGGGAGTTTGTTTGGTCATTTGGCCGAATGTCCAATGGCCGAATGGTTGAGATTTGTTTCCCTGTTAAGAATGTGATGTGAGAAGTAAGATGTGCAACATAAGAAGTGAATAGAGAAAAGTAAAACATGAGTAGGGATCCTACATTTAGAGATATGCGAAAGCGGCCATCTTGAGCCAATCGAGCATTGAGAACTGTCAAAATCTGAGCCAAATAAACATCGTTATTGTTGCAGATCGAAAGGTATTGCGATTTTGGTGAAATAGATTTTATGGAAAGTTTTATCGAATAAACAATTTGTTTTGCTTTCGTAAGTAAAAGTAGTCTAGTTGATGCCTTATATCGTGTTCATTCGTATTGCTCTTTAATTTTAGCGAAAATGCACTGCTAGAGGATAGACAAAATAATCAAAAAGTGTCTTCGAATGTAAAGTCATGTGGAAGCCTAAACATTTTTCACTGCGGCAAGTGCTGGCAGCGTTTGTTTACGATAGTAACAGCGTTGCTAAATCGTCTGGAAAAGTATTCGCACATCTCTTAATATAGGATCCCTAGAAATGAGATGTTCTAAGTGAGTACATGGTAGTGAAAAGTGAGAAGTAACTACTGAGAAATGCAAAATGAGTACTGATTAGGGAGATGTAAGCAGTAACAAGTGAGAAGTGAGAAACGAGATGTTTGAAGTAAGTAGTGAAAAGTAAGAGGGTAAATAGTGAGAAATAAGATGTGATAGATGAAATGTGAGAAGTAGGATGTTTTTTCCCTGTTCGGGTGTGCCACTGCGACCAGTTATTAGATCTATTGTAACATTCCCCGTATCCTTAGTGTTTAAGTGCATGTCGAACTACTCCATTACTATTGAGAAGCAATGAAGTATCGGTTTAGATACAGTTCTTGTTTTGTTTTCCCAAGAGTACATGAAATGGTCCCGCTATTTAGGCCCTTCACAGAGAGCAATCTCATCGAAGGCGCGCCCATTATCAAATCTTTCCTTGAGAAAATAGAGCAGTAATACTGTTAATTGGCCATGCATCGGAGCCTTAGTCACATCCTTTCCTGCTTCTAGAATTTCACCAGTAAAGCTACAAACCTGGGATTTAGCTCTATCTACAAGACCATTTCAATCTATAGAACTTGTGTTCAGTAACAAAAATTTCCGTGTGTTCCTCGAACTACCATTGTTTACCAGTTCATGAAGAGTTAGTACATCTAAAGAAGCCTAACTCGAACTTTTTCCAGCAGTTAGTTCAGCCTAGGTCGATGGGCCCTGGTTTTATAACTAATTGCTAGAAAATCTGTTTCCTCTGCATACAATTTAGCCTCAAACGAGAGGAATTTGAGTCTTTCATCAGCAATGCATCGCTGCATTCGTAATGCTGATCTAGAGTATCGTTGTCTGACAGTTGATAAATAAATGCGACTTCACATCATTAAAACTGATCTAATGCAATTAGCATTTAGCATGCCGATTTGTGATTGATATATGTACAATATTGTAATGCTTGGTGCTACTTGGTGATATATTTTGACGTTGGCTGTCTCAGTCTAATTTAATTAAGACGGCTAGTTTGGCACAGCCCGACGTTTCGGTCCCGTGTATTGGTCCTTTTTCAAGGGATAAGTTGTCGGCCGACTCTCGTTACATACGGAATGAATGTCTTAACTGGGTAGTTGGAGCTTCTTGTAGTTGCATTACATATTTGATATTAAAAATTAATTAGAAGACAATATTCACTGCACATAGACACAACACATACACAACTTGACGGACTGACTAACTTTTTACTTCTCCCTTGTCGCTTCTCACTCCTCACTCACCCCTCACTCGCTTAGTCCTCACTTTCTACTTCTCACGTCTCATTTCTTATGAAAAGTAATTAAATTTTTTAATCCTCACTTTTCGCTTCAAACTTCACTAATCTCGCTACTCACTTCTCATTACTAACTCTTGTCTAATCTAAATCAAAGTTTTGTTTCGACTTTTCGGCCAAAATTCGGCCAAATAGCCCGGCAACGTTAGGGGCGGCTGAAACTGTGCAGTGTGCACACAGCGCAACTTCTTCAACGCGCAAGCCTGGTAAGGTAGCCTACTGAAGTTTCTACAGTTACCAGGCAAGTCAAAGTAGAGTAAACAGTTGGATTCAATGTGTTGCCACCCCACCAAGAAATAGATAGCAACGATTGGAAAGTCGGATCTTGTAACGTAAAAACTATGAATGAACTCGAACGTGTTGGGTATCTGGCTCGGAAGCAACAGACGGTGGGCGTGAGCGTGGCAGTAATCCCAGAAGTATGGTGGCCCTCAGTGGCGCCGGGAGTGGGTGGGACTAGTAGCACATGTCCTATGCATGAAAATACCTGGGTATGACAGTCGAAGCATCCTTAGCATGTCTATCCATGTTTATGGTAAGAAAATACTATTTCAATTTCTAGATCTCTAAAAAAAATTTAAACGTTTCAAAGGTATTCAGAGGCTTGAAAGTTTATCATAGGTGTTCGCGCACGGGCAGGACCCATTATTCGTTGTGTGATGAGGTATTGAAATGAGAAGGCGTACGAATTCGTCTTGCCATGGCAAGGCTAAGGGGGAATGACTGATTTATTTCACTGTCAATTTCTGTACTAATAGTATTTGTGAACACATCTCTTATATAATAAACACTTACACATTATTGCCCAAACATACTTCCCCCCAAAACGAACAGTTTTATCTATGGTCAATAAATATTATACTCGTTAAAAGACAGATACAAAATTCATCATAATCAATCAAATTGCAGCCGAATATAACTGTTGCTTTGCATTATCGTATAGGTTCATCATTGAATAGGACGCACCAAGGGACGCACTGTGAAAACGACAACTACGCAGATGTTTCAGTAAACACACTTGCCATTTATATTGAGCTAGTTTCTGGACCAACGACTCTGATAGTCGGTTGGGTCAAGAACGGAGCCAGCTCTGCTAGATGGCTGCTTTGCTGCACATACCATCGTAGCTGGAAGAGTTCCCGAATTCTTGTAGATAGCACGCTATAGAAGACTGTCTTGACGTTCAGATGACACACTGTCCATTGATGTTGAATACTTTTGTCTAACCTCAGTCCTGCATCAGCTAGGCCAGAAAAGTCTCTGCTGAATAGCTACCACGCGGAGGGTCACACTATTGCAGCTGGAAGTGAGTGTCTTCTATTGTGCTGTCGTTTTCTGCTCCATGCACCATGTGTGGTTTGCCTTCAATAGTATTTCACCAAGTTCTTTCGCCGTTTCTGGCCCGTCACGGCACCATATGTTCGCGCACGGGCAGGACCCATTATTCGTTGTGTGATGAGGTATTGAAATGAGAAGGCGTACGATTTCGTCTTGCCATGGCAAGGCTGAGGGAATGACTGATTTATTTCACTGTCAATTTCTGTACTAATAGTATTTGTGAACACATCTCTTATATAATAAACACTTACACATTATTGCCCAAACAATAGGTTAAACTGGCCATCATGGAAGTTTATAGTGATTGTAAAGAAGAATTTATTCCAAAAAAGCTTTTCAGAGTCTAAAAGGAATTCTTTTTATTCCAAAAAGTGCTCAATGATGAAATTTTCCAAGAAGTATCTAAATAGTATCTGCTCTTCTATAAAATTGTTGAAAACTTTCAGGAAGTACGTAATTATTTCTGCTAGTTCAGGGAGGCTCAGAGAATTTCTGAAATTTTATAAGAATTGACAGGCTGACTGTGAATTAATCAAAAGTTGAATATCTAAACAAGGATATAGCTTAGCTTAACTTAGCTGAGACTTATGGTACTTAACCGTTTGTTTGAGAAACTGTAATATGTAACATTTATAGCCAAAATGAGATTTTTGTATATTCTGAATCCTCGTCCAGAAAACACGTTTTCTGTAAAAAAAAAACGAACAAAAATTTTTGTTCAGGAATGTATGAAAATAAAATCGTTTGTTTAAGAAACTACATATGTGCACGCACTTTGAAGTGCAATTATGGAGTACTGCTTACATTTTTGGCACAGGAAGTGCCTCAGGGTGTTGAGTTTTGCCAAAAACTATTGATTTGTACCGAAGAAATCGAAAGATTCGGTGCCAATTTGTTCAAAAACAAGCTTTTTAGAAATGTTCTATAAGCACTGAAAATAATATGGTTGTCTTAATAGTCATAGGGAGTTTTATAACTTATCTGAGGATTTCCGAAAAAATCTCTTGAAATCTCTCTTGAAAATATTCTATTATATTCTATTACATATAGCTTAAGGCAGTGAAATATCCCCGAAAATAAATCACGTTTTCCTATTAACATGCCATGCTTACATCACTAGTGTAGTATAAATCCACCCACAAAATTGGCTCTACTCGTGTAAGGGGTATTCACTTCCAATAATATATGCTGTTTATCACCGGCGCGGCGGTCTGAATATTACTGTGGAAGATAACTTCACCCTTCATTCCACCATTCCAACGGATGTCAAATATTATTACAGTTTTGTATAACAAAAACTTTGCAAATCTGGCAGATACAAATTGGTTGGATTCTAATACAAATATTGTAATAAAATTTGATAGCATTTTATTCATTAGAATCCTACAGTCTTATGTATATACCAAGATTTCATATATAATTGTAAGAATTGTTTTTGGGTGCTCATGGTCTGAGAAAACTTCTTATCATATTCATATCATGAATATCAGATATCATTAGACGAAATTCCACTTGATTTCTATTTTCGTTTCGCTCAAGATGTCCTTATTTCTTATTATGAAGATTGCTATCGATAACCGATACAAATAATTAGAAGATATGGAACATTGGCCTCATTATGAACAACATTCCTCTAAAGCCAACACAGTGCAAAATTTGTTGAGCCAATATCAAGACTATTCAAGACGTTCACAAAAGTATTCACTAGAACGTAAATGAAAAAACACACGAAGCCAAATATGCGAAGGTGGATAAAAATGAATTAGAGTCGAGCTTATAACATTATTCATGTTAATTACTTTATCAAAATATTTTCAACTTAAGATTAATGTAACAAGGCTAACAAGTAAATAGCAATCAATGTTTAAATCTTTTAAAATTATGAAACATCAAAGATTTTTTTGTAACTCACAAATGAAGATTGATGTTTGTTATGTTCAAAATAATATCAGTTTTAAGCATGTATGTAAAAAAGGTTTAAGATCGGCAATTTTGATTCCGTTCCTTTATCTAGATAGAAACAGTAAAATCTCATAATAGATGCATTACAGAGGGTTTTTGTATGCTGTCGGGAATGTTGATGCTCATTTTCAACATCGTTATCAAAACCAATCGTTAAAAATAAACTGGTTTGGAATTTTGATGATGACTTTTGAGCATAGTAAATATGATACTCAGTTTTAACTATTCTACATGATTCTACATAAATTTAACGAGTAGGGTATGACGGGGCAAGATGAAGGGTGCTCATAATAATGATACTAAACACCTTCTAACATCTAGACTAGAACGCGAATTTCAAAAAGGATGATAATCCCGATAAATGTGATTTTCTGTTTTTGACTAGTTCAAATATACTACGAGGCTAGACCTGTACGCCGATTACAAATTTGTCGGCGGCGGCGTGATAGATCATTTTCAGCCAGCGGCGGCAGCGTGGTGGCGCCATGCCGTTGGTAATCGGCAGCGGCGTAGGTCGGCGTGAGCTTATTATAAGCAATAGAAATTGTCCGAAACTCTTTCACAAATTCCGCCGTTAATTTCACCAGGAAGTGCTCTGAAAGCTGCTCCAGGAATTGATCTGAATGTTCCTCCAAAAATTCCTTCAGGAATTCCTCCGAAAGTTCCTTTAGGAACTGCTCCGGAAGTTACTCCAGGAATTCTTACGGAACTTCATCGAGGAACTCCTGCGGAAGTTCTTCCAGAAATTCCTCCGTAAATTCTTTCAGGAACTCCTCCGGAAGTTGCTTCAGGAATTCCTCCGGAAGTTCCTCCAGAAATTCCTTCGGAAGTTCCTACAGGAATGCCTTCGTTAATTCCACCAGGAAGTGCTCTGAAAGTTGCTCCAGGAATTGATCTGAATGTTCCTCCAGGAATTCCTCCAAAAATTCCTTCAGGAATTCCCCCGAAAGTTCCTTTAGGAATTCCTCCGGAAGTTACTCCAGGAATTCTTACGGAACCTCATCCAGGAACTCCTGCGGAAGTTCCTCCAGAAATTCCTCCGTAAATTCTTCCAGGAACTCCTCCGGAAGTTGCTTCAGGAATTCCTCCGGAAGTTCCTCCTGGAATTTCTCCGGAAGTTCCTCCTGGAATTCCTCCGGAAGTTTCTCCAGGAATTCCTCCGGTGATTCCTTAGAAAAACAGGAATTCTTCCGGAAGTTCTTCTATGAATGCTACTGGATGTTTGCTCAAAAAATCCCCGAGAAGTCCTGTAACTTCATATATAGTTACTCATAGAATTTCTGCTGTAATTCTCTCCAAAGTTCCTCCAAAAACTCCTCCTAGAACAATTCATAAATTATTCAACAATCTCTACATAAATTACCACTAGGAATTCTTGAAGAAAATCTTATGGAAATTAAATGATTAAATCTAGAAAATCTTACGAGCATTCCTCTGGAAATTGTTCTAAAAATTTCTATCCCAAAATTCCTCCTCCCGGCAATCTCCCGCAAAGTCGTTCACAAAAAAAATATTCTGGGAATAAATTCTCCGGATATTTGCTTAGGAATTCTTTCGAAATTTTCTCCAAGAACTTTTTTTTTTCCAAATTTACGCAAGAATCTCCCAAGCAATTTCCACGGAATCTTCTCCAAGAATTCGCCTAGAAAAACATATAGGGTTTTTACTGGGAAATTAGCTTAAAAACTCATCCGAAATATCATAAAGAAAACACTCCGAAAATTCTCCCCCTTTTTCTTCCCTTATTAAGAAATTCTACAAGAATTCTCTCACAAATTCGTTCAAGAATATTCGCGAAAATTCCTTCAAAAACTCTTCCAGAAATATATCCATATGTTCTCCTGGAAATTTCTCTAGACAATTCTCCAAGGAACCGCTCCGGGAATTTCTTCTTTCATGAAGAATTCTCGACGGAACTTTTGTGGGAATATCCAAAGGAGTTCATAAAAGATTTTGATGATCAATGCATGAAGTATTTCTCGAAAAAAGTCGCAAATGAATTCCTCAATTCCTAAGAATTTTTTATATAAATTCTTGAACAAATTTCGTATGGATTTCCCGTCGGGCTGACAGGAGAAATTTTTTAAAGAGTTTCTGTGGAAATTCTAGAAGTAAACGTATTAGTTCATAAAGAATTTCAAAAATAATATTGTCGAATTCCCAATATGAAATATTTTCAGACTGAAATATTTTGGAACGTACAGCCGAAGAAGTTCTAGGGGCAATTCCTTGAATTCCTGAAGAACAAATCTCGTATTTTCTGAATAATTTAATGTCAGGTTAAATTTGTTTGAAAAAATATAGTTTTGTTTGACCGAGCATACGATGTACAACAAGGGATCTAGTGTGTCCCCAATAAACAATTTAGGGTGAATTAGCTACTATTTTGGGCTGCAAAATGGTGGGTTGACATAATAAGGAGCGCCCAACAGAGCTCTGGTCCCCACAAGTCCCTATCTCACGCTTCCACGGGTCGTCCGATGACAAAAGACCGCCAGCTAAGGGTTGTGTACTTAGCTGGTAGTGCAGCCTGGGCACTGTTGTCCTTCTGACATCAGCTAGAGTGAGAAGGTACGCCTCGAGCGTCTGTTCACCAGGAGGTGCGGCTCAAACAGCGTCTGCCTGGTACCCAGCGGCTGATTAACGAAATGCTGTATCGCGTCAGCTATACCTAAGGTGGCAGCCCCATCATCGCGATGTAGGTAACGCGACCCCGGTAAGGTAGCTTACTGAAGCCTCTCAAATACCACGAAAAATGGAAATAGAAGAAAAAGAGAACGTTATTTTTGGCAACCGACCCGGCAACGAAATAAGGACTATGATTGGAAACTCGGTACCTGGAATGTCAGGACCCTAAATGAACCTGGACGAGTGAGCCTTCTGGCTCGTGAACTGCAGAAGGTTGGAGTGAACGTGGCTGCTATTCAAGAAGTCCGATGGCCTAGATCCGGAGAACGTGAATTCCGAGCCGTGGACCCCACGACCAATACTGCATTCAAGTATAACATATATCACAGCGGAGCTACTATTTTAGCAGGAAAAAAAATATTTTTAATGAAATAAGTCCTTCATCAACTTTCAATTTTGTTGGGTCTAGACTTTATTGGAAATCAGAATAAATGCTGCACAATTGCAAAGAAGATAATTGTCATATGAGCTTGGCTGAAAATATTCCGACAGGAGCTAGATAAATCTAGACTTAACAGTAAAAACGCCATCGGCGTGGTAAAAAATATTCAGCGTGGCGTGGTCAACTTTAATACGGCGGCGCGCCGATGCATTTTTCACGGCGGCGGCGGCGTGGCGCGGCAGCGCACAGGTCTATACGGGGCAAGATAAGCATCTCTACGGGGCAAGAAGGGCACCCTTCTAAAAATCAATTTTCCTAAACAAAATGTATTAGAACACCAATATTAACAAAAATTAGGGTCTCCAGTAGCCTTGTGCGCAAAGGCGTAAGATTGCAAATCCGAAGATGGCGAGTTCGGTTTTCGGCCCAGTCTAGAATGTTTTCAGGCTGGAAACATTCTCGACTCCCTGGGCATAGTGTATCCATTCTACTTGCCGCACAAGATACATACTCATTACTCATGCAATGGCGGGCATAGAAAAGCTTTTAATTAATGACTGAGGAAATGCTAATAGAATACGTTGCGTTGAAAAGCAGGCCAAGTTCCAGTTGGAATGTAGAGCCATTGAAGAAGAAGAAGAAGAAAACGAAGAAGATTAACGAAAAATAATAGCTTTGAATGCGCATTGGCCATATTAAGTTATTATTTTTCATTGATACCATCAAAATCACATTGAATAACAAAAACAGTTTAGAAATTTTATTAAATTTGATAATTTATGTTACTCAACATATTGAGCGCATAGTAAACCATAATTGTAGGTTGTCCAAAAAAAAATTTAGTATTTTTTGTAATATTTGATTGTTTCAAAAAGGGGTGCTCATTTTGCCCCATTTGAGATAAATTATTCAAATCTTATTAAGCATGGTCAAACATTTCACTGTCAGTATTTTAAATGGCCCTAAAATGTTCTTTAAAGTCATATAAAATGAGTAGTTGGTCAAGATTTTCATGTAAAAATGTTTGTTTTTAATTTTTTTTTCAATGCTGATTTCTTATAAGAAAACTCAAGTTTTCACCAACTTTTGCTGATTCACTTTATTTTTGAAATATTTTTTCAGTGTCAAGTCCTTTGTTGGACTATAGCCAAACAGTGTGCTGGTTATTTAGAGAAAAACCCAGATTAATCCACCTAGCGGCGATGGTACCTTTCTCGTGCGTTAAAAAAATTGTGTTGTCTAAAAAAAGTATTTTGGCCATAACCTCCAAGCCCATAGTCCGATCCGGCCAATTTTCAATAGGAAACAATGCGATAAGTTTCCCCGTCGAATGTAAGTACCAAAAAAGGTAGACTTTTTGCGCACACACAGACATCACTCCAATTTGTCGAGCTGAGTCGATTGGTATATAACAATATGGATCTCCGGGCCTCCTATAAAAAAGTTCGTTTTTGGAGCGAACATATAGCCTTTACGTATACTTTGTATACGAGAAAGGCAAAAAGTATTTTGGCCATAACTTCTAAGGATAAGTGCCCAAAAAGTGAGCTAGACTTTTTAATGTGCTTTAATATGAAAAAAAGTATTTTGTCCATAACTTCTAAGCCCATAATCCGATCGGGTCAATTTTCAATAGGAAACAATGGGACATCGAATGAAACTTGTTGCGAGCAAATCGGTTAAGGATAAGTGCATGATAAATGAGCTAGACTTTTTGCGCACACACATATACACACACACAGACATCACTCCACTCGTCGAGCTGAGTCGATTGGTATATAACACTATGGGTCTCCGGGCCTCCTATAAAAAGTTTGTTTTTGGAGCGAACATATAGCCTTTACGTATACTTTGTATACGAGAAAGGCAGAGGCACAATAGCATACAATCAAGGGGTGTCCTTCTTGCCCCGGGTGGCGATCTTGCCCCCTCCTCCCTTAAATTTGTGTTATAGGTATTTTACGATATAGAAAAAAGTTATTGATCGTAGGACCGCGCATAATCCCAAAATAAACAGGCCGATTCGAATAGTTTTATATTTGTAAACACATCTTTTCATAAGAAAAAAACCCAGATTAATCCACCTAGCGGTGATGGTGCCTTTCTCGTTTCTTTCGAGTGAGTAATTTCTACGCACTTTTGGTGAAAAAAAAGTATTTTGACCATAACTTCTGAGCCTATAGTCCGATCCGGCCAATTTTCAACAGGAAACAATGGGACCGGATTCTGCATCGAATGCAACTTCTTGCGAGCAAATCGGCTGAGGGTACATATGTGACTAAAATGAGTGAGATTTTGAAAAATGTATTTTGGCCATAACTCCATAGTCCGATTCCGCCAATTTTCAATACGAAACAATGGGACAAGATTCCGCGTCGAATGCAACTTGTTGCGAGAAAATCCGTTAAAGATAAGTGCCTGATAAATGAGTGAAAATTTTGTACGTGTTTCTCATGCAAAAAAAAAAAATTTTTGGCCGTAACTTCGAAACCCATAGTCCGATTGAGCCAATTTTCAATACGAAACAATTGGACAATATTCTACGTCGAATGAAACTTGTTGCGAGTAAATCAGCTAAGAGTGAGAATTTTTCTTATAAAAAATATATTTCGGCCATAATTCCGAATCCTATAGTTCGATTCCGCCAATTTTCAATACGAAATAATGGGACAAGATTTCGCGTCGAATGCAACTTGTTGCGAGAAAATCAGTTAAAGATAAGTGCCTGAAAAATGAGTGAGAATTTTGTACGTGTTCTTATGTACAAAAATGAATTTTGGTCACAACTTCGAAACCCATAGTCCGATTGGGCCAATTTTCAATACGAAACAATTGGGCAAGATTCTACGTCGAATGAAACCTGTTGCGAGAAAATCGGTTAAGGATAAGTGCCTGAAAAATGAGTGAGATTATTTTGCGCACTCACATACACACACACATACACACACATACACACACACATACACACACACACATACACACACACATACGCACACACATACACTCAGACATCACCTCAATTCGTCGAGCTGAGTCGATCGGTATATAACACTATGGGTCTCCGGGACTCCAATCAAAAGTTCGTTTTTGGAGCGAACATATAGCCTTTGAGTAATTCTCGCTGAAACCGGGCCACTATTTGCACGAGTTTCTTAAAAATGCCTAAATTTATATTCTTTCGAAAGCTTTCGGCGAGTATATTAAGGATCCGAGTTAAATTCTTCAGAAAGATGAACCCCTCGTTAGTTATACACGAAATCATTTTAATGGACCCCTCGATTTTTGTCAATTCTTGACTGACCAAAACTGTCATAACTCCAACATTTCTCAACCGATCATAGAGATCAGCATATCGTTGGAAAGAGGAAGAGTGTATCCTCAATTTGCAATAATAAAAATATAAGCAGCCATATTGAATTTGGCCGCCATCTTGGATTTCTTTTCAAAAACTAATTTTCCCCCAGGTTCGCAACCACCGATTTTGAATATTAATACATCGATGGGTAGCTTAGCTTATTTTGTGCATTGTGTCCGAAAATCTCAGGTGTATGTTGTTTCTATCAAAAGTTATGCACGATTTAATAAATTATTTTTTGAAGGCCCATCTGACCAACGAACATTATTTTTATGGTTAATATGACACTACGACGTCAGTTCCTTGATGTCATACACTATTCTAAGCCAAATATGTTTCAAAAATAAAAAGCATATCTACAACAGTATTTTATTTTAAGGGCTCAAAAGTTTTGAGCATAACAAAGCCGTATCTAAGTTATTGTATTGAATAATTCAAGAATGTTGGTATTGGTAAATCGTACATAACTTTTGTTAGAAAAAACATACACCTGAGATTTTTGGACACAATGCACAACATAAGCTAAGCTACCCATCGATGTATTAATATTGAAAATCGGTGGTTGCGAACCTGGCGAAAAAATAGTTTTAAAAAAGAAATCCAAGATGTCGGCCAAATTCAATATGGCTGCTTATATTTTTATTATTGCAAATTGAGGATACACTCTTCCTCTTTCTAACGATATGCTGATCTCTATGATCGGTTGAGAAATGTTGGAGTTATGAAAGTTTTGGTGAGTCAAGAATTGACAAAAATCGAGGGGTCCATTAAAATGATTTCGTGTATAACTAACGAGGGGTTCATCTTTCTGAAGAATTTAACTCGGATCCTTAATATACTCGCCGAAAGCTTTCGAAAGAATATAAATTTAGGCATTTTAAGAACCTCGTGCAAATAGTGGCCCGGTTTCAGCGAGAATTACTCCTTTACGTATACTTTGTATACGAGAAAGGCAAAAATAATTTTGGCCATAACTTCGAAACCCATAGTCCGATTGAGCCAATTTTCAATACGAAACAATTGGACAATATTCTACGTCGAATGAAACTTGTTGCGAGTAAATCAGCTAAGAGTAAGTGCCTAAAACGTAAGTGAGAATTTTCTTATAAAAATATATTTTGGCCATAATTCCGAATCCCATAGTTCGATTCCGCCAATTTTCAATACGAAATAATGGGACAAGATTTCGCGTCGAATGCAACTTGTTGCGAGAAAATCAGTTAAAGTTAAGTGCCTGAAAAATGAGTGAGAATTTTGTACGTGTTTCTTATGTAAAAAAAAAAATTTTGGCCATAGCTTCGAAACCCATAGTCCGATTGGGCCAATTTTCAATACGAAACAATTGGACAATATTCTACGTCGAATGAAACTTGTTGCGAGTAAATCAGCTAAGAGTAAGTGCCTAAAAAGTGAGTGAGAATTTTTCTTATAAAAAATATATTTTGGCCATAATTCCGAATCCCATAGTTCGATCTCGCCAATTTGCAATAGGAAACAATGGGACAAGATTCTGCGTCGAATGCAACTTGTTGCGAGAAAATCCATTAAAGATAAGTACCTGAAAAATGAGTGAGAATTTTGTACGTGTTCTTATGTACAAAAATGAATTTTGGCCACAACTTCGAAACCCATAGTCCGATTGGGCCAATTTTCAATACGAAACAATTGGGCAAGATTCTACGTCGAATGAAACTTGTTGCGAGAAAATCAGCTTAGAGTAAGTGCCTAAAAAGTGAGTGAGAATTTTTCTTATAAAAAATATATTTTGGCCATAACTCCGAATCCCATAGTCCGATTCCGCCAATTTTCAATAGGAAACAATGGAACAAGATTCTGCGTCGAATGCAACTTGTTGCGAGAAAATCCGTTAAAGATAAGTACCTGAAAAATGAGTGAGAATTTTGGACGTGTTCGTATGTACAAAAATGAATTTTGGCCACAACTTCGAAACCCATAGTCCGATTGGGCCAATTTTCAATACGAAACAATTGGGCAAGATTCTACGTCGAATGAAACTTGTTGCGAGAAAATCAGCTTAGAGTAAGTGCCTAAAAAGTGAGTGAGAATTTTTCTTATACATAAATATATTTTGGCCATAATTCCGAAGCCCATAGTCCGATTGGGCCAATTTTCAATACGAAACAATGGGACAAGATTCTACGTTGAATGCAACTTGTTGCGAGCAAATCGGTTAAGGATAAGTGCCTGAAAAATGAGTGAGATTATTTTGCGCACACACATACACACACACATACACACACATACACACAGACATCACCTCAATTCGTCGAGCTGAGTCGATCGGTATATAACACTATGGGTCTCCGGGACTCCAATCAAAAGTTCGTTTTTGGAGCGAACATATAGCCTTTACGTATACTTTGTATACGAGAAAGGCAAAAAATGAAAAAATGTTATCAGACTGTAAAATTTTAAGAATCATAATAAAATTTTCCCTATGAATCGTGTGACGTAAATATTGAACCTAACCATACGCATTGACATATTCCCACAAAACCAGCAGCTCCCAATTTAAATTAAAGTTCTTACCGTTTCTACTTCAAACGGAAAATGTTCTTGCTATAACACACATGATCTGGGGTTACCAAATTAGGTACTACCATTTGGGAAAAGGGAATCATATTCTACGAGCTTCGCCTGTAAGCACGAAAGATGAGAGTGATATCATGGAAAGACGGCAAAGACACTGTATTTTATCTTCTTCGTGCTTTTTGGTGTTGTACCAGCATGATGGTTTCAGGAGGTAGACAAACATGTGTTTTTTTTTGCAAACCTTCAAAAGCTATATTTCACGGCGTGACATATTATGTGGATGGGTTTACAGTCTTCTCCTTAACATAGATTGGAAAGGATTGGAGAGTCGTAATGGAGCGGTTCTCCCGGAAATTACGACTTGCTTTAAGATGTGAAAATTTAAGATTTTGATTTACCTGAAATATGACTTTAGTCCTAAATATTGCACACACAGAAAAATAATTTTAATGTACATATTTGGAGCATGCAAAGAAACGTAAAATTCAATTAAATTTAGTGCTGTTTTAAGTCAAAATGAAATGAGACTGCGGTAGCTTGTAAAATTCAATTCAATTCACGCCGCGTTCACGCAAAGTACCCAGCATCAAATGGAGTAATGCACACGTAAACGTGTGCACGACTACATTTGATGCTGGGTACCTTGCGCGGACGCGGCGTGCACGCAGCTTAAAAAAAACGCTATGGGAAGATCCATTAATTACGTAACGCAAAAATTGGGCATTTTCGACCCCCCCTTCCCCCTATGTCACACTTTTTGTATGAAACATCTGAAAACTTTGTATGGATCGTCACACTTTGCTCAACCCCCCTCCCCCCTCTAAGCGTTACGTAATTTGTGGACGCTCCCTATGTGGGCATCGGCCCTTAATCGAATGTTTATTCCATTTTGGAATAAATATAGCATAAATCTTCATGACTAGAAACCCTTATTAATACTCCTAGTGTCAATAGTGCTTTTATCGTGCGTTACAAAAAAAGTGTTTTGGCCATAGTTTCGAGCCCAAAGTCTGATCTGGCCCCGTCGAATGCAACTTGTTGCGAGAAAATCGGTTAATAATTACTATATGAAAAAGTGGCTAATGTTTTTTTGGTTTTCGTGTGCGCACATACACAACACACACACATACACACGGACTGACAGACATTTGTTCAGTTCGACGACCTGAGTCGATTGGTATATAACATCATTGAGACTTTTTCGAGAAAATTTCGATTTTTGAGTGAAATGATAGCCTTTCGGTACAACTTTGTTGTACGAGAAAGGCAAAAATAATTTCGCTCCAAAAAGCGTTTAAAATTAAATTGGGGGCAATTTATTTTTTTATGTAGGGGAACTGCTCTGTGAATTCATTCCATGTATTGAAATCAATATCATTCTAAAACAAAGTACCTATTGGTGGGCAATTGTTTTATTTCTCATTTTTTGTGATTTTTTTCAGCAGTGAGCACGCCGAATAACAACAAAACACGACAAAAATCGAGCCTAAATTGCCTATTTACGAATGTTATTGATATAGGAGCATGTTATTAATAATGGAACAGATACCCTAGGTGCATACAAGAGTATCAATTTTTAACCGATTTGCGATTTTGGCGTAACATATTTCGTCAACATACATTGTTTTATATATTCCGTAGAATGCAGGTGTTTTTCTCCAACACTAATTCCCTTTTCTGATAGAGGAAAGTCTATTCTGTAGGATACTATGGTTTTCTTAGGAAATGCTTGCTTAAGCAGAAATACGCCTTCCAATGTTTGTTTATAAAATACTAGCTGACCAGGCGAACTTTTCTTCGCCAAAAATAGAATAGAATTTCATCAACAAGATTGTGTTTTGATTTTCAAGTATTCATGTTTCATCATAGCATTTTTCCTCGTAAACAGTAGAATAAAACGCATATATATTTGCAAAAAATGGGCTGTCTATTCTTGAGTAGATAGATTGAATAGATAGAAGATAGATGGCCAAATTTGAAAATTCCATGCAAACTGTACGAAAAATCATTTCACCGAAAAAAAAATGAGTTTTGATTTTCAAAGTATTCAAGTTTGAACACAACATCTCTCTATCCAACTGGGAGCTGCTATTCGGCTTCTTGATTAGGTTGACTTCCGAGCAGTTTGCTCATTGTTAATAAAAAGACACAAACTATGATGACAAATACCATCCATTTCGTATAGCTACGTAGTCCTACGTCACCTTTACGTACAACCAGATTGGTCTGCAATTTTGATACGAAAATTATTTTAAACTTTTAGTGGAATGTATTTACTTGTCATAAGACGAGTTTGTGCCATTCACTCTAATTCCACTACTTTATTGTACCTTTGGCAGATACATATTTCGACCTCAACAGTAAGGCCAAGATTTTTTTATGTACAGGTTATCCGACTTGTCAATATCCCCAACTCAGCCATCTTGGATTTTTGTATGGAATTTATGCTCGTTTATTTAAGTTTTGCACTGCACTTTGCACTTTATGTTTCCCCCCCGCGCTGGTTATTCCCATCTACTGACGAAGTCGGATAATCTGTACATAAAAAAATCTTGAGTAAGGCCATCTTCAGTGTCTCGTACTTGATTGTTTTTGGAATTTTGGAATGCTGTGAAACAACCAAAGTCAACAAAATATAAATAATAAAATAAATATGTAGGATACAAATAATGAACAAAAGCCAGTGATAGCAATATTGTTTTGTCAAAACACCACCGTAATCAGTTGTGCTAACTTTAAAATTGATGATAGTTAAATCTTAATTTACTGGAAACTTACGACTTAAGACGGGTGTGCGTGAGTGAGAGAGAAAAAAGTGATGAAATGAAAAAGAAATTTCATCTAATAGGCACAAAAATGACTGTATTCCCTGATCAATTTCCATTTCATTCCTTTTATTAGTTTGCATCTAAACAGATAACACTGAATCAACAATTCGACGCCATAATACAAGGTTTGAGGCCGCATCTCTCCATCCTCGAATGCACCCCACGCTCGCCAAATCGTTTTGCACCTGGTCTGCCCACCTCGCTCGCTGTGCTCCACGCCGTCTCGTACCTGCTGGATCTGAAACGAACACTATATTTGCAAGGTTGCTGTCCGGCATTCTTTCAACATGCCCTGCCCATCTTATCCTTTCGGCTTTAGCTACCTTCTGGATACTGGGTTCGCCGTAGAGCTGGGCGAGCTCGTGGTTCATTCTTCGCCGCCATACACCGTCTTCTTGCACACCGTCAAAGATGGTCCCAAGCACCCGTATCTCGAATACTCCGAGTGCTTGCAAATCCTTTTCGAGCATTGTCCATGTTTCATGTCCGTTAACTTTTTTGACCGCAGTTTTTTTCTGGAGCCCGTAGTAGGCTCGACTTCCACAGATGATGCGCCTTCGTATTTCACGACTAACATTGTTATCAGCCGTTAGCAAGCATCCAAGATAGACGAATTCCTCGACCATCTCGAAGGTATCCCCGTCTATCGTAACACTGTCTCCAAAGCGGGCCCTGTCACGCTTGTTTCCGCCCAGAAGCATGTTCTTTGTCTTCGATGCATTTACCACCAGTCCAACTTTTGTTGCTTTACGTTTCAGGTGGGTGTAGAGTTCTGTCATCTTGGCAAATGTTCAGCTGACAATGTCCAAGTCATCCGCGAAACAAATAAATTGACCGGATCTGTTGAAAATCGCACTCATGCGGTTACACCCGGCTCTCCGTATGACTCCTTCTACCGCAATGTTGAACAAGAGGCACGAAAGTTCATCACCTTGTCTTGGTCCCCGGCGCGATTCGAACGAACTGGAGTGCTGGCCCGAAATCTTCACACAGCTTTGCACACTATCCACCGTTGCTTTGATCAGTTTGGTAAGCTTCCCAGGGAAGCTGTGCTCGTCCATAATTTTCCATAGCTCTACGCGGTCTATACTCTGTCGTTGGGACCTGGTATTCACGGCATTTTTGAAGGATTTGCAGTACAATAAAGATCTGGTCCGTTCTCGAGTGGCCGTCAACGAAGCCTGCTTGATAACTTCGTCACTTTGTAGGCGGCATTAGGGATGGTGATCGCTCGATAGTTCTCACACTCCAGCCTGTTACCTTTCTTATAGATGGGGCATATAACCCTTTCCTTCCACTCCTCTGGTAGCTGTTCAGTTTCCCAAATTCTGACTATTAGTTTGTGCAGGCAAGTGGCCAGCTTTCCGAGCCCATTTTGATGAGCTCAGCTTCGATACCATTCTTACCAGTTGCTTTATTGGTCTTTAGCTCTTGGATGGCATCCTTAATTTCCCTTAAGGTGGAGGCTGGTTGGCTTCCATCGTCCGCTGAACTGACATAGTCATCTCCTCCACTGCATTGACTGCACTGCCTGTACTCTTAGCGCCATTTCAATGTTCTTCGTAGTGCTGCTTCCACCTTTCGATGATCGCCACACGTTCGTCCGTCAAAATGCTCCCATCTTTATCTCTGCACATTTCGGCTCGTGGCACGAAGCCTTTGCGGGATGCGTTGAGCTTCTGATAGAACTTGCGTGATTCATGAGAACGGCCCAGCTGTTCCATCTCCTTGCACTCCGTTTTTTTCAGGCGGCGTTTCTTCTCCTGAAAAAGGTGGGTCTGCTGTCTGCACTCTCTGTCGAACCAATCGTTCCGTCGACTTCGTTCCACATACCCAACGTTGTTCTCCGCTGCGTCATTAATGGCTGTTGTACATCTATTCCAGCAGTCCTCAACTCCATCGAGTTCACCCTCTTCCGGCACCGCTGCCTCGAGATGCTGCGCGTATGCAGTGTCGACATCAGGTTGCTTCAGTCGCTCTAGGTCGTACCGTGACGATCGTCGGTACCGAACATTGTTGATGACGGATAGCTTTGGGCGTAGTTCAACTAACACCAGACAGTGGTCAGAGTCGATAATAGCGCCACGATATGTCCTTGCGTCGATAATGTCGGAGAAGTGCCGTCAATCAAAACGTGGTCGATTTGTGATTCTATCTGCAGTGGTGATCTCCAGGTGTACTGATACGAAAGGCTGTGTTGGAAGTAGGTGCTGCGAATGACCATATTCTTGGAGGCGGCAAAATCAACTAGTCGGGGCGCTGAACTTCACAAAAGTCGGTCTAAACTGATGACTATGATGATTTTGACGTCATGACTTGGGCAGCAGTTGTACTCACGTTCCAGCTGCGCGTAGAATGCGTCCTTATCATCATCAGTGCTTCCGGAGTGTGGGATATGGACGTGTCCGGCCTTGTTAATTATTCGTTGCGTAAGTTTTTGTAAAGGCTGGTTTGCAGGGCCTGACACCAAACCCTATAAATTTCCGAACGACCATTCCTCCTCAATTTCCATTGGCATATAAAAGTGAGGTTAAAAACCAAGGATCATCATTCGATAAATTGATGATTGACGCGTTTTATGCACTGTTTTTTGTGTTTAAAATGGAAGAAAATGTTTGATACTGAAAACCCTGCTTTGGTTCTTACAATTGACGTGATGAGAGAGCGTAAAGTTTTGATTCCAGTTTTGAAATTTCTCGAAACCTAAACTATAAATTAGATACGGAATGCAGGAACGCAGCCATTCTGGTACAGTTGTTTGAAGTCTCAAAACGATTCACAAAAACTTCGAATTCCTTTTGGTTGGATGAAGTTTGTGTTTTTCCCTAATCGCGCTTCATAGTGCGTACATCTTTCACATGCTACATATCTTACAAATATCAAGCGATTAATTAATTCATTCCATGATTTTTATTCGAAGTTGTCATTTCTACGAAATTTGCATATACGATAGAGTCATTTTGTTTATTAGTCACAAATCAAAATCATGCATCTAGGCAAATTGCGCTCTGATTAATGATGGTTGTTTTTCACCCCAGCATAACAAAGCATCTTTCATCCTAAATTGGTGGTCCCCTTACTCTCCTGTTCTGATTTTCTTATCTACTTTTCCTAGCGAGCAGAGCATTTTCGTTGGGAGTCGAACCATTACTCATTGGGCTCCCCTAAGCATTCATGTTAGGCTTATATTTTCTCATGCACAGCCATCAAAGATCCGATTGTTTGGAAAGCAACGAATTAAGGTAACCAATGCCATCATTTATTTTATGAAAGGTGAGTGGAGTGTCGAACTTTGTATAGCTACAAATTTCCAATATTAACTAAATCGCTGTAATCTGACAACGTGATGCAAATTGTTCACGAACTACGCTTTATCTGCTTTTTATTTAGTGTTCTACATACAGAAAACAGCATTGGAAACGACAATTTACAATTAATAAAGATTAAATTTTACAAGTCGGTGCAGTTTTATTTTAATTATATTTCAAGTTCAATTGAATATTGCACCGATTTGCATTCTCCTAATTGTGCATGAAATTAAAATTTAAAATTGCAAAATATGTTCAACTGTGCCTGCCATTGTTTGAATATGTATCTTGTGTGGGAAGTACAATGGATACTTTGTCCAGCGAGTCGAGAACGTTTTCCACCGGAAAACATTCTTGACTGGACTGAGAACCAAACTCGCCATCTCAGGTTTGGTTATTCTTCGCAATGCTAATTGTGGAATGACGTATAGATGAATTTAAAAGAAAAAAAATACTTAAACCCACCTGTAGAACAAAACACATAGATAATAAAATAATGCATCCATTTTATTATAATATGGAATATACAATTGACATTTTAGTAGTGCAACAAAAGTTCAACCCCTTAGTAAACTTCATAGCAATAGTTCATCTTCTTTAGTTAATCGTTTCTCCATCGAAAACGAATCTAGTATCGCAATAACTGAAACTTGAGAAAGCACCTATTCCTGGGCTTTTGTCTGATACTGCCAATAAACCAGGACTCTAATCCAAGATGCTGCGAAAGAAAAATGAATTCAATTTTTCAGAGCAACCCCTACCAAGAAGAGAGAACCTGTGGATTGCCAGACTTAGGTTCCAACGGTTGTTGTTTGTGTTCTCTACTTCCGTATGAAATTGATAAAAGATGTGGATGCAAGGCAATCAATATTTCTTGTCTGATGCAAAGCAACTTTAGTCAAGAAAAAGGGGTTAGGTTGGATGAAGCCAAAGCACAATGGGGGGAGACCTACAATCGAATCAATTTGTTCAGTGAGTCGAAAGTGGTGCACTGTGTTCAGGTTTATGAAGTGTTTCGAGAATTTAAACTGGCTTCCGGCCATTTCCGGGTGTGCTGATCACCCTCGTTTTTACTGTGGTACCCAGAGCGGTGTATAGGAGCAAAATTGGGGGTGTTAGCAATAGCTTTAGTTTTCCATGTTTACTTTTGGGGTTAGAAATATTTATACTAATTAATTTTTCAAACCCTGTTGCATAATGCGAATGATTATTATAATTTTGTAAGATTAAATCAATGATTCTTAAAGATATGTTCCGTTAATCGATCCAAATTGATCTTTTAATGTGTATAACACGCAGAATTTTTTATAGATAAATTGTCTACGGTGGGGAGGGGGTATATCCACAGTCCCTTAGTCCGTACGCTACACAACCTTGCCCAAACTTATGCTCACATAAGGAGAAGCTTTTAACTTTCTGTTATATATGGTTCTAAGTTTCGTTTGACTTGGTTGTATAAAGCCAGATCAGGCAAAATATGACCCAAATAAAAGAAAGTTACTGATTTCGAGATCCGGCCATGCCGAAGGAATTATTTCCTGCTATTTCTCTTCGGAAAATTGCTCGAACAGTTTGCGCGCTCTGCACATATTTCAATTTGCAACAGATTTAGAGATCGGAAAGAAAACGAGAGGAATCAACAAATAAGCAACCGGAAGCTGCTTTTAAACGTTTTCCGTTGGTTCTTCAGATCGGGAAACCTCCACAGGAGCCATGCAATGCCCTGTCGGTGTCGGAAACGAAAATAAATTTCGAAGCCATGTTACCCGACAAGTGGAGCAACGACCAAACGAACAGATGCAACCGATGCAACTTGTTCTCGAGTTGCACAAAGTGGATGTTTTGGAAATCCATTTCAATTTTTCCTTCTTCCCCGGTGCAGTGGAGCTGTTGAGCTGTAAACCTAGGTCGGTATCAACAAGTATTCCCTGTACAGCAATATGTTACCGCAAGATATAATATCGCTTGAGCCCGAGTGCCGTTTGCTTTGGATTGAATTTCCGGTTTGGTGACACTATCGTAAGTGGTCATCTGGTCAGATTAATTTATTTGTAGTGAGGCGTGATGCAATAATGCACAAAAAGTCAAAAAATATAAATCAATAAGTAGGGTATTTCTTTCATTATTAAAAACAAGCTGTACTATCAATAATATTCGCAAAATGGACAATTCAGCTGCTATGTAATGCTACAAATCATGCGTGCTTCCTGCTGAAGGAATCGCAAAAATGAGAAACAAGCAATTTGCACTCCAATTCTTTGCTTTTGATTGCTATTGATATGGTTACATGCTAAGTATTCAAGAGGCAGAAATCCAACAAATAATATAATTTTCAGTGCTGGTGAATAGCTTTCGGAATTTCCAAAGATTATTCTTTGTAATTTCCAAAAGCTCTCAGGAATTTTGACGAAAAATTTCCCGAGAGAATTTTCGAAATACCGAAAGAAATTCTACAGAAATTACACAGTATATTCTTTGCAGTTTCAGCGGAAGATAGTTTAACTAAATTCTAATTCTTCGTTATTTCTAAAGGGAATTTTACGGAATTTCAATATGAAATTGTTTAGAATTTTCACGAGAATTCCCATGTGAAATTCTTCCACGACAAATTTTTCAGAATTCCCCCTACAATAATTCTTCAGAAACGCTTAAATTTTCGGAAACGTAAAACTGTTCGGAATGGAACGGATTTTTTTTTGGAAATCTGAAAAAAATTCTTTTGATTTCTACGAGAAATTATATGCGGAAAGCCATTGGATCTAATGCCCTTCTTCTTCTTGGCACATCCCCCACTGGAACATTTACGCCTCGCAGCCTGGTGTTCTCTAAGCACTACAGTTATTAACTACGAGGTTTCTAAGCTAAGTTACCATTTATGCATTCGTATATAATGAGGCTAACACAACGATACATTTATGTCCAGGGTAGTCGAGAAAATGGACCGGGAATTAATCCCCGAATTAAATACCATCAGTATGGTCTTGCTTTGTAGCCGTGCATCTTAACAAACTTAATTTTTTTAAATATCTTTATTAGCGATACTTTCGGCCCAATGCTGGCTCGTCTCAACACTTGACAAATAATTTAACGCATATATTTTTCCCGGGTGTGCAATGCTCACTTGGGCTGATTTTTATTCTTTAACATTACTCCACCCAGTTCTCAGTTTTATACATCGAGAAAGTGAAAAGTATTCATTTATTTATTTATTCTTATGAATTTATTTACTGTTTTACTACGCATTGGATTAGTTCCATAATTTTATGAACATGTCTTGTAACTTTTTTCCAGCTTAACATATATTGTTTTACTTGAAAAATCTAGCGCTCTACACTGGTCAGATTGTCACTTACTTAACAGTAAAACATTCGATTCTCTTTCAACATACATAAAAAAAGGTTTTGGATAAAAATGAAAATTTCTTATTCTTGATGATTGCAGTCGAAAGGGTTTCAACTCGACCCGTCATTTTTCCAAGATTACAATTTTGTTTAAATTATGTCTCAAATGTAACGATTATTTGCGCAGTGATGTAAATCAACAAATATTTAGTATAACAAAAATATTCGTGCTCCACGTAAAAATAGGAAAAGGGGTGCATTCGGCGGATACACCCAATGATATCTACACCTATCTCTTTCCAAGCCTGAAATCTGTAACAAAGATAGGACGTACGTGAAGGACTCCGCTACGATCAACCAATACCAATTATTAAAAGGAAAAGTCGTAAGTAGTTCGCAGATCCATATTATCCATTGTAACCGAATAATGAATATCTAACTCTTTTGGCAAAGGCTGTTTGTTTATTTCAAGACAAAATTTTCAAAACGACTTATCTGCTTTTGTAAACAAAGATTCAAACGACGATTTGACGAATCTGATAGCTCTCCCATGCAAATCAGCACCATCAACAGGTAGCGGAATCCTTCACCTAACTATTGATGGTGTTGGTTTGCGTGGAAGAGCTATCAGATTCGTCAAATCGTCGTTTGAACCTTTGTTTACAAATGCAGATAAGTCGTTTTGAAAATTTTGTCTTGATTTGTTACTGACACTTGGCACCAGAGGGGTGTATTCGTCTCAAAAAAAGGCTGGTCTCCCCGTAGGTCAGGCTCTAGAACCGAAAGAAATCTTCAAGCAAGTATTTATTTTACAGCAAATACCTTGCACGCGTACCCAACCCGAAAGTACGACTCACGAAAGATAATTAATTGAACGGTGGTTTCATTGCGAAAAGTACTGCATGCTAAAACTAAATTCTTACGCGTTATAAAAAGGTGTAGAACTAGAAACTATTTAATTAATGTTTGTCTTGCATACCTGTCAAATTTAATTCTCCGCACAAATGTACGAAAAAGTAAAAATCACATTATTTATTATTATTTTCACTTGATACTTTCCGGACTTTCCGTTTTTTTCGGACTATAAAACTTTATCTGATGGCCACAATTACACTACGGGCTCTGCAGTGTTTCACTGTCAAATTCCGCTATTAAGGTTCCCCCAAACACACGCGACGCGACAGTCGAGAAACGATTCTATCGCTTGGCGACTGCGATTCTGTCGTCGCTGGTATGGAAGGATAAATGGAACATTGCCTGCAGCGACCCAGCGATAGAATCGCGGCGACTAGTTGTCGCTATCGCGGCGATGAAATCGCTTAGGTCTGGGGGAGCCTTTAATCATTTATTTATTTTTTCTTGTGATGGAAGTCAGATTTTTTTTAATTATTATTGTTTATTTGAAGAGATGTTTGATTTTGATACACATACTTCAGTTTGTTATTTTAAGATGTTTTTATGAAATATTGCGAAAAAAGAACCTGAACTTCACGTAACTCTCGTTGTGCAGAAATGTCGAGGTCGAAAATGATTACTAACACCAATACAGCAGCAGCGATTACGTGAAAATATGGTAACTTTTACCAAATGTTTCCGTGAATACGATATGAGAGGTAAATCAAGGTTTCCAAGGTCAGGTAAATTTTGAAGATTATTCATTAGAACTCAGCTATATCAAGTAAATCGGACGTGAAGGTTTCCAAAGTGTATATATCTTGACAAAACGAATAATTTACTCAATGAGTGGAAATAATTATAATTAATCCTTGACACATTTTTTATAGTTTGAATTTGAATATCAACACATGTGGGGTGGGGTTTCCGATTTAACTATTATTCTTCTTATCTCGTTCCAGAGAGCGAGCAATGGTGCTTAAAACAATGGCAAGTCTAATAACTTGTCCCATCCCAGAAGATTCAACATCTAGGAAAATGGAATGGTATAAATTTCTTAGCATGCTCACTCCCAACGTCTTGAAGTCACAATATCATTTGCTTATAACGATACTCCTAAACTATACATCCTTCCAACAATCCAACTCCTTGACATCTATGAGGGCGTCGGTGAGTCGCTGGCCTGTCGTTAAGTAAATGTCACATCATCATTTCTTTCCTTTCCCTAGTATCGGAGGAGATGGGAGTGTCCGGCAATGGTAGCTTTCATGTTTTATCATTTTGAACCCCCCATTGGGTTGCTATTAAATCCCAAATAGCAATCTATAAGCAGTTGGGGTAAGAAAGGTAAAGAATATACATCCCAGACAACCAGTAGTCGCATAATATTGTATAAATTACCTCGTACAGGATTCTATTTTGCATCACAGTCGTATACTTGTCTAGCTCTTGCATGAAAATCATCGTATACAATGTCACTATGCGAGTTCATAGTGACGAACGCCGGATCATCGTATAATCGTACAACCAAACTCGCAAACAAACATACGACTTCACGTAAAACTTCCATTCTACGATGGTAATACGTGTTATACGTTTACATTACGCACAAAATCATATTTCACTTAGCTCAAGTCGTACAGTATGACATATCATAACAGTATCTACGATGAAAATTGTGAAAAAATCATATGACAGCTATCAGTATGCAATATACGAAATACCGTGGATAATCAAATTTCGGACACACTCAAATTTCGTATGCGAAATTTTCTGAAATATTTCATCGAAATATTTCTTCAAGCTGGATCGGAAGGACTAATAGTTTTAGCTTGTTTTAGTATGATTACATTCTAATAAGACATGTTAAAACAATGTGACGAAATGATTAAAAGACAGCCTGATCTGTACGGTGAAAATTGTTTTCAAAATCAAACAGAAGCCGGACATTTTCAACAATTGCAAACATACTTCGGAATATCTTGCACATATTAAATACGTAGTTCAGAGACGAATACTATACTTAGTGATTGCAATGGTGATATAAACGGTGTGATTTGAACAATTTTTAAGAACAATTTCTATTTTTAGAGGGAGTGTTTATTTTAGTCCCAAACAACTTTTTCGTGTAAATGGCCGAACGACCACTTGCTGACCATGTGCTTATTTAAGCCAAATGATACATTCGGCCAAACAACTTTCGGTCTTATGACCTTCACCCAAACAACTTCTGTTCAAGTGCCACTTGTTCATTTGATCTTCAAACGCCATTTGTCCCAATCCCAGTTGGTCGAATACATAACACGTCAAGCAAGAAATCATCTTACCGAATTCTATTTGGTCGAAATGAACTTTTGAGCGGATCGGTTATTATTTCGAAAATGGTTTGGCCGAAAGCGACATACGGCACAATTAAAACTTTGGCCAAAAAGTCTTTTGCCCTAAGAGTTTATTTAGCCGAAAATGTCGTTTGGTCGGAAAAGTCCGGCCTAACTGGTCATTTCACAGAAAGGGTCATTTCACCTATCCGGTCAAATGACATTTTCAGTCAAGTGACTCTTTCTGCCGAACGATCATTTATTTCGGTCAAATTATACCAATTCGGACCAACCTTTTTTTTGCCAAAATGACCAGTTCAGCTCTAGGTTCAGCTGAACGAAACTTTCGGCCAAATGACACTTTTGGCCAAACGACCCTCTCTGGCGAACGAGTTCGCGATTGAACATGTTTCATATTGAACGCGGTTCCAGTTCTGTTTTGTGCGGTCGGAAAGCAAATCAATTGGTGTGTTAATCATGTTTCATATTGGATTGTTTTGCATAGGACGTGTAGCATTTGGGAGGTCCAAGTATTTTTATCCTGATTTGTGCGGTCGGTATGCAAATTAATTAGTGTATGCTAGAACGTGTTCTGTATAGGACTCAAAACATTAGCAAGATCCGGTTTACCATGTTCTGCTTTAGACAGTTTGTAAGTAAATTAATGAATATATTTTTTCACCAAAAATTTTGGTTGACAAACGCTATATATTGTAGAATAGAGCTCCCTTTTAATTATCCGACCAACTAACACAAATTTTCCTTCCTGCACACTTAAATCGAGAACTTCAGCTCGGTAATATTTTTTACCGAGTTTTCCCGGTAAACATGAATTTGAACCGAGAGGTCAGTAAAATTTGAAAAATATACTGAGTTTTGTAATAAATTATACCGACCTCTCGGCAATGGTATAAAATTTACAGGGCATCGGTAAAATAGATAACCGAGCTGCTCTGTTCAGCAAATGGGATTGAAGTTGTCTGAAAAAAATACCGGGAACTCAGTGAAAAAAATACATTTTGCTGAGCCAACAGTAATACTTTTACCGAGTTCAGTTTAAACTAGTTTCAAATGACGCTCAATTTGGCGCCATATTGCGTATACAGTTTTTTCTTTGGTAGTTCTGAAGTAGGGTAGCTTGTGCTCGTGTTTTATTGTCGTCGCAATAAAATAATATGTTTGAAATTGATATTTTCGGTAAGTAGAAGCGGTTCACTTGCCAGCCATGGCCTGCAGGAAGAATAAAAAAAATAATTGAATTTCAGACATTTGGATGTATCCGTCAGGTTTTGCCGGGGAAACCAATATTCTTATAGGTTCAAAGCTGCACGTCGCCGACCACGCAGTGTACGGATGGTCCAAAAATCATCTTCCGAAGAATGGATCCACCTCTATCCTTGTGCACCCCAGTCCGTCAGATTTCAATTACGGTAGCTTCACTCCTGGGGATTCAAAAGAGCTGCCCCATGAAATATATACGGGGATCAAAATACTACGGAAAACTTTCGCAGGGTGTGAGGCTGCCTTCAAGAACAATCTCCACCGGGTCGTTTTTTTAAATTAATAAACTTAATATCAACAAAAATTTGTTTCTCTTATTTTCCTTATCAATAAACAAAACGAATACCAAATTACAGTTTTGCTCAGCAATATTCATTACCGAAATCCGTATTTTTTTTTACAAATTCGCCAATAATTTTTTACCGAGTGCTCAGTAGCTGTTACAGACCAGTTCAGTATTTTTTGACATTTCATCATTGAGGCTGTGAACCGAGAACTCGGTAAATTGTTGAACTTTTTACTAAGCAGACTGCCGAGAGCTCAGCTGTTGAGAAATCGGTAATTCATTTACCGAGCCCGTTAAATTAAATTAAGTGTGTGGGCCTGAAACATCTATGAAGGTAAT
This sequence comes from Armigeres subalbatus, assembly GCF_024139115.2. Classification (NCBI taxonomy): domain Eukaryota; kingdom Metazoa; phylum Arthropoda; class Insecta; order Diptera; family Culicidae; genus Armigeres; species Armigeres subalbatus. The sequence continues at coordinate 180,324,643 of NC_085141.1, read as the reverse complement.
ATGGGTTGCTTGCATATTTACCGTGGTGCAATTTACCGACTGCGCCTGCTGAGTGCGAGCCTTTTAATTTCCTCTGCTCTTTCTTGCTTTTTTGTAAGAAAGACAAAGCAGAAATAGGAAGACGCCAAGCATATCCCCGGCCTGAAGTTTTTCGTCGAAAAGTACCACCTGGATGTTCCGAAAGCTGCAGGTCGACGAATTTGCCAAAAAGTACTTGGTTAGCTGTGGGTGCGGCAAATTCAGCAAGCCGTCCAACAAACAACAAGCCAACGGTCAAATATATAAAAAAGAATGTCTCTAGAAGCGCCTGTTGTCCTTCCTCCGGCCCTACGAAGATGACACTCAGTTTTCGCCAGATCTTGCATCATGCCATTACGCGAAAACGGTGATGTGGTATGTGATGAGAAGCCAAAGATGTTTTTTGCTGTTTTTGTCCTTCGCGGCAAATCCGCCAAACTCACCAGAACTTCATATGTCATCTCTATGTCAACAGGACAGGTCTTCAAAAACGACAAGTATTTGGAGAAAGATTGGATGAAAGTGGTAGATGGTCCAAGTTGTGCACATGATTTGATGGGTAGCGTAGCTAATTCAAAAGAATATGAATGCTAATGTCGTTACTGTTCGCGTGACTAACATGTACACGGAAGAAATAAACTACCCAATAGTGAGTTTAATTCACCCAACCTCGAACATCCGTACGGGAAGCTAAAATTGAGTAACTAGGGTCGAAGTAGTTTGCCTTTACTCCCATGTTAAAAAGTACCCAACGGAAAATTTTTGACCCAAATTTAAGTTTAATTCACTCAATTTCGTCCTCAGGTAATAAAACTCAACATTGGCTTCCCGTATTGAACTGGCGTCGTTGGATTGTTTGGCTCTTTTGTTTTGACAACAAAAGAAAGAGTGGATGAAAGCGAAGAGAAAAATAACACAAAAGTAAGTTTAAAAGTACTCAATTTTGGGTACTTTTTTTCGACCTGGCAGCCAAAGTACCGGTACTATACACGGAAGAAAAAAAGTACTCAAAATTGAGTATTTTTAAACTTACTTTTGAGTTATTTTTTCTCTTCTCTTTCATCCACTCTTTCTTTTGTTGTCAAAAACAAAAGAGCCAAACAATCCAACGACGCCAGTTCAATACGGGAAGCCAATTTTGAGTTTTATTACCTGAGGACGAGATTGAGTGAATTAAACTTACATTTGGGTAAATAAATTTTCCGTTGGGTACTTTTTTAACATGGGAGTAAAGGCAATCGGATGATCGAGGTTGGGTGAATTAAACTCACTATTGGGTAGTTTATTTCTTCCGTGTAAGGGTCAAACCTAGGATAGGATGCATCAATTAGTCATTAAAAATCGTACCGATTTTCTGTCACAATCGTACCGGTTGCTGATTGGTTGGAAATGACAATCGATTACTTCGATTGGCGGTGGCGCGTTTTTCGTAGGGCAGCATGTTGTTAGTTTGGCCGTGTTGCTGGTTTGTAAAGTTGATATTAAGCAATATACGTGAATGTTTGAGATCGAGTTTTTTGGCACAAAATTAATTTATATTGAACTGCAAACGCCATATAAATTATTCTCAAGGATTGTATAGATTTAAAACTGTTGATTCTAGGCATTATCATTCACTTTTCTGTCATTTTTGATCTAAAACTCTTTTATTAATTAGCAAAAACTTCTCTCTGTTAGTCTTTCGGTTCTCTTACATAAATAATGGATAGAACGGAAAGAAAAACATCAAGTTTTGATACATGATATTTGGAAGATTTTGTACCAAATTAATTTGGCTGCACTGGCGACCACCTCGTCAGAGCAACCGACTAAAAAACAACAAGGCAGTCTCAATTGAATTGTCACATCCTATCCTAGGGTCAAACCGATGTTGGTGATGAAACAAAACATGCACTACAACATGATGCATTAATTATGGCGAATTGAAGCTTGTTGAAGCATAATTTGGCAAAATAATTTAATTGACTACAGCGCCACTGGCGTTCTAGTACTTATGCTTCTACTGGTAGCGTTGAGTTTAAAAGGTGTGGGCGTTTAGCTTAGGAATAAATATTCAGATTGAGACATATTTTGGGATTTGGCATTGTATTTGGTGTTATGTAGGAAAATAATTTCAAAAAGCAGCATTTACCAATGCTTCGAATCGAGATTCTTTTATCGAACAAGTCGTACTCTACCGAATTTATATCAATTTATAATTTGGATATGTGATCGCTTGAGAGTGTTGTTCATCCTCGATTATTTGAAAATTTTATTTTCATCATCCTTTTCAAATGTTGGTATTAAAATAATATACACCATCAGGGTTCGTAATGCTCACTCAACCTCAGTAGCACAGGATAAACAACGAAAACAGATTCACCCTGCTTCCTTTGGTCTCATCGATCAGAAAAGTCGAAAACCTGTAAATGTGGTTTCCTGAACATTTTTTTTTCGAAGAAAAAAAAATCTTCTAAACCTTTTGTCTTATGTCCAACATAAATTCCTAATTCAGACTCGTATGGAAAAGCCTGGTTTTGGTCATTGGACACACAACATATAACAAGAACTACGATTTTGGATCATGCTTCACAAGGATGCCAGCTTCATACTTTTGTCGTTTTCTTACGATCGCAATATCACTCCTATTTTAAAACCAAAACTGAGTCACCAATAAGGGATCACATATGTGTACAATTGAATCCTATTAAAGGAAATTTGCTTCCCCATCCAAATTCATGGTCTGTGTGCGAACATATCGGCTGCCTATAAATAATCCGATAAAGATGAAATCCTCTTTTAGGACCAGGAAAAAAAAGCTGCAGCCAAAAAGGATAAGTAACTTGTGAATCTGATGCTGGCAAGCTGCAAACGACCCTAGCCAAAAAAATATTAGGAGAGTAAACGGAAGTCAAGTGTACGGATAAATAGAATACCCAGACGGGCAGTGAAATCGGATTAGGACGTCAATCATCGCGGCCCATTCATAGGGGCTGATCAATTAATAAAACTAATGTGCCAAACACCTAATTGTTATCGATTTTCCCGGAGAACAAAGCATTTTGCTTAAGCTCAAGCATTCTGGGGGAAATGAAGTACAGATCTCAATCCTATTCCATCTGAATGGCCAGGCGCCACTGTATTGTCACACAGTGTCGCAATTTACGCATCATTTTGCATTATGCTGCAATAAACTTGGCGCATATTGCTCGCCTGACGTCGATATGTCTCCAGGCATTCGCATTTATGCACGAACTATGGCTGGTTCCCCTGAAGTCAGGAAAGTACTTCTCTATGCCTACGCATAGCGTGGTGGCAAATTTATTGCTAATACGCTTGATTGTGTTGTAAAATGCAAATTTTACTTTTATGATGTTCATAACTGTGGAAGCACTTCATTGGATGCACGTGAGCAATGGGACCAATGTAGATTGTCCTCGGTGGCATCTTTAGCAATTGATTGTCTTCGGTTCAGCAACAATGTGGTGGAACGTGAATATATCTGATTAAAGGTTAATCCAAATGGATATGAAATTATATATTATTATTATTTATTTCGTGATGCCACGTCTAATCGATTGTTGCTATTCTATTCAAGCCTTTTTTGTCTCTTGTTACGTTCTGTACAATAGTTTTACAATAAAATCAATATTCAGGTGCGTGACCTCCATTTCCTCAAAAAAGAAAACATCAGTCTATCTAGTGATGATGCTTATCATTAGATAATAGGTGGACTCAATGACTGGACAAAGCATAGCATATACTGAGATAATCATACCCATTGTTATTTCATATCTGATGGCGACTCATTCTTTCCACATATTTGGCCACGTTCTTGCAAGTGCTAGGAGAATATAAAAAATGTATTCAAAAGCTATTTATAATACACAGAATTCTGCTTTACACTGATTTTTTTCGGTAGTAGTTTGGATCGTATGTCTTCAATTAACCACTAAGAACTATGCAACATAATTCAAAAAATCTTAAATAAATCATGTAAAAACAGAATCCTGTGTATAATAATAAAAAAAAAAATGTTTTTAATTATCGACTGAATTTATAGTTGTTTCATTTATATTTCTTCATGTTTTCAAAAAGAATCAAAAACGGTCAGGATCACAATTCTTATAGGAGTAATAAGATAATAAACTTGAAATTATTTGTAATAAATTCAAGAATTTTGTAGATCAAAGAGTTTTAGGGGAAACTATGTTTTATGCGCTTACTTACTTGATACTTGATACTTGATGGGCTACAGCTCTTCGATGAACCTACGCCGAATGGAGTATCCTTCTCCACTGGACTCGATCCTGGGCCAATTGCTTCCAGTCGCCCTGAACATTGAGCGCCGTCAGGTCCTCTTCAACTGCAAAAAGCCATCGTGTACGCGGCCTTCCACGAAGCCTGCGGCCTCTTCCGGGTTCTCTACTAAATATTATCTTCGCTTGACGTTCTTCCGGCATACGAACAACGTGACCAGCCCACCGTAGTCTGCCGTGTTGTATAAGCTTAATAATATCCAGCCCTTTATACACCTGGTACAATTCGTGATTCATGCGACGCCGCCAGATACCGTTCTTCTGTTTACCGCCGAGTATTGTCCGCAGCACCTTACGCTCAAACACTCCGAGAGCTCTCCGATCAGCCTACTTTAACGTCCATGTCTCATGGCCGTATAAAGCCACCGGAAAAATCAGAGTAGTATACAGCCCGAGTTTTGTTTTCGTTTGCAGACTACGGGACTTAAGCTGGTTACGAAGTCCGTAATAAGCCCTATTTGCAGCTGCAATACGCCTTTTCACCTCGCGGGTAACATCATTATCGCACGTCACTAATGTTCCAAGATACACAAATTCTTCTACCACTTCAATTTTTTCACCATCCAGCACTGTTTCGCTACCACCACCACTAATAAACCCGCGTTGATTCGTTTTGCTGGTATTGATCGTGAGTCCAATCCTCGCTGTCTCCCTCTTAAAAGGCGCAAAAGCCTCTTCCACGGCACGGCGATCAATTCCGATAATATCGATATCGTCCGCAAATCCCAGGAGCATATGCGATTTTGTGATAATGGTACCGCTTCTTTACACACCAGCTTTCCTAATCGCTCCCTCGAGCGCTATATTGAACAGTAGGTTCGAGAGTGCATCACCCTGCTTTAATCCAGCTAAGGTAACAAATGACGTCGATATTTCATCCGCAACTCTTACACTTGATTTCGATCCGTCCAACGTTATACGAATCAACCGTATCAGTTTCACCGGAAAACCATGTTCAAGCATAATTTGCCATAATTCATTCTGTTTCACTGAATCGTACGCCGCCTTGAAATCAATAAACAGATGATGTGTCTGAATGTCCGCACATCGATAACATCCGAGAAATGGCGCCCATCCACCAGAACATGCCGTGCGGTAAGACGCGCGGCTACAAAGCAAGACCATGCTGAGGGTGGCTGGGTTCGATTCCCAGTACCGGTCTAGGCAATTTTCGGAAATTGTCTCGACTTCCCTGGGCATAAAAGTATCATCGTGTTAGCCTCATGATATACGAATGCAAAAATGGTAACCTGGCTTAGAAACCTCGCAGTTAATAACTGTGGAAGTGCTTAAGGAACACTAAGCTGCGAGGCGGCTCTGTCCCAGTGTGGGGATGTCGTGCCAATAAGAAGAAGAAGAAGACCAGAACATGGTCTATCTGGTTGCAAGTTCCACCATTTGAGTGTCTCCAGGTGTGCTTTCGGGGGGGCAGCAGGGACAGTAGGGACAGCATGGACCATGTCCAAGGGCTTGACGACCCCTCCCCAGCTGTCTGCGAGTCAGGGAGAACTGCCGAGGGCGTGGTGGGATTTAGCAGGGGGCTCTGCTAAAATTCCTCGCAAAAAGCCACAAGTGCCCGTAAGCAGACTCTATCAAAGCGACTGTGTGCCGCTTCAAAAGCACAAGCCCAGGGAGTGCCATTGGCACATCAGGATTGATCCCAGTAAGATCCTGATTATGGTATACTGGTTGCATGTTATTGGTCTTGTTTTTGGATATTGAGATATTGTGAACGCAAGGGCTGGTAGTCTGGTTATTCTATTCTCTTAGTAAGGCCGGGTGACACCGACCTGAAACGGCGAATGGGCTAATGGCCAGGCTGTCTTCCGTCCCCTAAAACCGTGGCAGGCCTTGTGGCACGCGGTACAATCCTGTGGCTCAGCTGGTAGCTGAGTGGGAGTAGGCTCAGATGCTCCTTCCTGACTAGCGCTGATCTGGCTCTGAACACGAAAGTGTCAATCCTCGCATGGCCTCCCTGCATGCCGCAAGGTATGCATAGATAACCATGGGATCGCGAAGGCGACTACACCAACAGGATTCGACAGCAGCCGCAAGGGGACCCAACAAACATGAGTTTCCCATTAAAATTTCAAAACGACGGAGGAAGGAGGTGAGGAGAAGGGCGACAGGGAGAACCATTCCGCCTGGCGAAACGGCCTGGATCGGTCACCCCAAAGATCGCGGGGGGGTGGCTAGGGCGGAGTACGTGCTGGGTCGGGAGTGGTGCCGGTGGATGTTAAGATGGACGGCCCCACTCTGACCAAAGTCATTAACTCGGTGATGACTAACCACGGTGAGGATGGAGTCCAGACGATGGAGGTGATTACGGACGTTTCGGACGTAATCATGTCCTTCCTGGACAACCGAGTGAATTATAGTAAGGACTTAAAACAGGCCGTACTAACCCTCTGCGCTCTAGTCGTGGAGGCGAAGTCGGAGTGGAAGTCCTTGCTGGAAGCCAGTAAGGAGGCGGAGCACAAGATCCGTCTTCTTACTGAAGAAAAGGAATTGGCGGTTAGCCAAGCCAAGAAGGCCTCGAAGGAGGCCGAATCGAAGATTCGGCTCCTTGCAGAAGGGAAGCAGCTGGCGGAGAGCCAGACTGCAGAACTTAAACGGCGTATGGCTAACAGCGGAGCAACTCCTAAGCTTAGTAGGGTCACGCAGGAGGCGGACCTGAAAGTAGCTAATAAAGCCTCGGCACGGACCGCAGAAAAGGTCCGAGTGGAGACTGAGAGGAAAATGGTACCTCCACCTAAGAAGATACCAGAGGACCGCCGGGAGGAAGATCTACCATGGACAAAGGTAGTGAATCCTAAAAGGAGAAAAGAAGTTGCCAGCAGGTCGCAAGGAGTGCGACCAAGGGAAAGGATCCAGCCACCGCCAAGAAGGGTAGAGCCCGTGAGGAAAAGGGTGCGCCTTCTAGTGGGAGTGGCAAGCGGAAGGATAGAGGTGAAGCGATCATTGTCAAGGCTGACGATAAAAGCTACGCCGAAGTCCTAAAGACTATGAGAGGCACCGAGAAGCTCTCTAGTCTAGGAGGGGATGTCAACTGCATCCGAAGAACGCGCAAAGGCGAGATGATTCTCGTCTCGGATGCTACTCGGAAGAGTTCCGAGTATAAAAAGTTGACGGAAGAGGTCCTGGGTGACAGGGTCCAGGTTAGAGCCCTGTGCCCAGTCCTGAACATCCAGTGCAAGGGCATGGATGAAATAACCGAAGCCGGAGACCTGGTAGACGCACTGAAGGATCAGTGTAATGTCGAGATCCAGGAATCCGCGATTCGGTTACGCAAAGGCTTTGCGGGAATGCAGGTTGCCTCATTCCAAGTACCTATGGCTGAGGCCAAGAAGGTGCTGGATAAGGTAAAACTGAAGGTGGGTTGGTCGGTGTGCTCGCTGAGCACAAGCCAACCCAATCAGGCCTGCTACAGGTGCCTTGGCCACGGTCATAAGTCCTATGACTGTAAGGGACCTGACCGTAGTAAGCTGTGCCGTAGGTGCGGAGCCGAAAACCACCAGGCTCGCACCTGCCAGGCTGCACCGAGATGCCTGATCTGTCCTACGGGGCAGACAACAGGCATCTCACCGGTGCGCAGGCCTGTCCGGCCTCTAGAAGGGTCCAGACATGCAAGTAACACAGCTAAACTTGAACCACTGCGAGGCGGCCCAGCTGCTGCTACAACAGTCGGTTATCGAGTGTAAAGCTGATGTTGCCTTGCTGTCCGACCCATACCGCATCCCTGCTGGAAACGGCAGCTGGATTGCGGACAAGTCCGGTATGGTGGGAATCTGGACTTGTGGGCGCTACCCCATCCAGAAGATAATATCTTCGCCTAACGATGAGGGTTTCGTCATAGCAAAGGTAAACGGTGTTTACTTTTGTAGCTGCTACTGTCCTCCTAGATGGAGTATAGAGCAGTACACTAGGGTAGTTGATACTCTTGCGGCGAAGCTAACTGGCCTTAAACCAGTAGTTGTAGCAGGTGACTTCAATGCGTGGGCAGTGGACTGGGGTTCCCGGTTTACTAACGCTAGAGGTCATATCCTGTTAGAGTCACTAGCGGTATTGAACGTAGTTCTGCTGAACGAAGGTCAAGTGCCAACGTTCAGAGGACCAAGCGGTGATTCATGTATCGATGTCACCTTCTGCAGCGCAGGATGGACTGAAGAACCGAGATGGATGGTCCACGAGGGTCATACTTCTAGCGACCATCAGGAAGTACGTTTTATGGTCGAGTATACCCGGAGAACTACGACGAGAAGAGGTGGTGCAACGGATCCCGGATGGCGCACGTCACAGTTCAATCAAGAGCTGTTGGTGGAGGCGCTGCGCTGGGAGAGTAGGACTACAGGACTAAGCGGTAACGACCTGACGGAAGTACTTACACGTGCTTGCGACGTGGCGATGCCAAGGAAGACCCAGCCCCCAGGAAATCGACAACCAGTGTACTGGTGGTCTGACACGATTGCAGATCTTCGTAGAACCTGTCTTAAAGCTAAAAGAAGGTTGCGACGTGCTAGAACAGACGCTGAGCGACTCGATAGACGAGGGGTATTCCGGACAGCGAGCAGAGCCCTAAACTACGAGATTAAATGTAGCAAGCGAGCCTGCTTCGAACAGCTGTGCAGGATGGCGAATGACACCCCGTGGGGCGATGCATACAGGATAGTGATGTCTAGGACCAATAGCACACCTCCTGAAAGATCCCCAGAGCTGTTAGCCAGTATAGTAGAGGGACTGTTTCCGACACATGAACCATCGGACTGGCCCGCTACACCGTACGAGTCAGTCGACGTGGTACCGCTAGTGACTAACGAAGAGCTTATCGTAGCCGCAAGAAAACTTAAGCTCAATAAGGCGCCAGGCCCGGATGGTATTCCAAACCTGGCCCTTAAACACGCCATTCTTGCCAATCCAGATATGTTCAGGAGCTGCCTCCAGAGATGCATGGACGAAGGAAACTTCCCAGATCGATGGAAACGGCAGAAATTGGTGCTATTACCGAAGCCTGGCAAACAGCCGGGGATCCTTCGGCATACAGACCAATTTGTTTACTCGACACAGCTGGAAAGCTGCTAGAGAGGGTCATTCTGAATAGATTGTCGGCCTATACAGAGTGTGCTGGTGGCTTATCTAGCAACCAGTATGGCTTCCGTAAGGGCCGTTCTACCATCGAAGCAATTCGAGCGGTAACGGATACGGCCAAGATAGCGAGAGGTCTAAACAGAAGAGGTATTAGGTACTGCGCGTTGATTACACTCGATGTAAAAACGCGTTCAACAATGCTAGCTGGGCAGCAATTGCTGACTCCTGCACCGATTGAGAGTTCCGGATTACCTGTGCAGGATACTGAAAAGCTATTTTCAGAATAGGGTGCTGTTATACAACACTGATGCCGGTCAAAAGTCGATCGTAGTGTCCGCGGGTGTTCCACAGGGATCGATCCTCGGACCGGTTCTGTGGAATATTATGTACGATGGAGTATTACGCCTAAGTCTTCCGGCCGGAGTGAAGATAGAAGGCTTCGCGGATGACGTAATGCTAGAAGTAGCAGGTGACACTCTCGTCGAAGTCGAACTGAAGGCTTCATACGCGATTGGCAGAGTGGAGGAATGGCTCAACTCGAGGCGGTTGTCCCTTGCACATCACAAGACAGAAGTTGTGGTAGTGCATAACCGTCATGGGCTGCAACAGGCGAGGATAAGAGTAGGGACCTGCACAGTTAACTCCGTGAGGTCTCTCAAGCATCTGGGCGTGATGATCGATGATAAGCTCAATTTTACGAGCCACGTCGATTATGCATGTCAGCGGGCTTCATTGGCGATAAAATCACGAATGATGTCCAACAGATCGGCGGTGCATAGTCAAGTGCGTAGGCTGATAGCTGGCGTAGCATTGTCTATCATCCGTTATGGCGTGCCGGCATGGGCCGTAGCACTAAAAGCCGAGTACAATGTAAAGAAATTGATCAGAGTACACCGGCTGATGTGCTTACGTGTCGCGAGCGCATATCGCACCATATCATATGAGGCGGTGTGCGTTATAGCTGGAATGATGCCGATCGACACACTCCTAGAGGAGGATGTGGAGTGCTACAACGAAAGGGACTCGGTGCAAGTGCGACGTGTCAAGAGAGCAGCTTCGTTGCTCAAATGGCAAAGAGCATGGGACACCGCAGTCAAAGGTCGTTGGACCCACAGACTGATTCCAGATGTGTCCAACTGGGTTGATAGGAAGCATGGTCAAGTCAACTTCCACCTAACACAGGTGTTGTCTGAACATGGCTGCTTTAAGAAATTCCTACACAGGTTTGGCTTCGCAGATTCTGCGGAGTGTCCTGAATGTGTAGGTGAGGTAGAATCGGCAGAGCATGTGATGTTTGCATGCCCGCGATTCGAGGTAGAACGCAATGCCATGCTGATTATTAGTGGTATGGATACAACCCCGGACAACCTCGTCGAGAGGATGTGCCGGGAGGAAGCTATATGGAATGCGGTGAACACAGCATCTCAACAGATTATGTCGAAACTGCAGCGGTGGTGGCGTCTTGAACAAAACCAACGTGTGCAGTAAGGGCACCTGTGATGCAGTAAACACTCACCCCGACAACCAACATGTTGCGGGTGGGCTGCGGGGACCTCAGTATGTAGATATAGAGGTCATTGCGGTTCACGCGCGGTGGTTGTTGTCGGGGTGCTCGTCTCCAACGTGAGATTATGATACGGACCGTTAGGTTACTATCATAGCTTGCGATCGACGGGTGGTGAGGTAGCCACCCTTGAAGTCGATGTTGTGTGTATTGACGTCAAGTGCGTTAGCATAGGCGTGAGCGTTCTCAATAGTCCCTCCCTGATGTATTGCTTAATTGCGGGCCGGGGGTACGGACTGGCGAAAGGGTTTTGGTTTTAGTGGGTCGGGTAAGAGTTACATGACATACCCATCCCCACACTACCTGAGTACCTCCTCAGGTGTCTGGTTGCAGATTTCCGTTTACCCTTGCTCAAGAAAAAAAAAAAAAAAAAGGTAAAAAGGTGTGCTTTCGGATGTTCTTTTGTGCAAAGTAGGTGCTACTGGTGGCCATCCCTCTGGCAGCAACAAAATTTACTAGCCGTAGACCATTGTCATTGGTAGCGGAGTGAAGGCTCTCCCTACCGATTATAGGACGGAAAAAGTCCTCTCTAACGACCTGAGCTTTAGCGTCTCCGATAACAATTTTCACGTCATGCTTTGGGCACTCTCCATAGGCTTTATCAAGACATTCATAAAACGTGTCCTTCACGTCGTCGGATTTATCGTTTGTCGGTGCGTAAACGTTGATTAGGCTGTAATTGAAGAATTTGCCCCGTATCCTTAACACACAGATTCGTTCGCTAATGGGTTTCCACCGCATCACTCGCTTCATCTGCTTGCCCATCACTATGAAACCAACTCCATGCTCTGCTTTTTCACCGCCGCTGTGATAGATGTTATATTTGAATGCAGTGTTGGTCGTGGGGTCTACGGCTCGGAATTCACGTTCTCCGGATCTAGGCCATCGGACTTCTTGAATAGCAGCCACGTTCACTGCAACCTTCTGCAGTTCATGAGCCAGAAGGCTCACTCGTCCAGGTTCATTTAGGGTCCTGACATTCCAGGTACCGAGTTTCCAATCATAGTCCTTATTTCGTTGCCGAGTCGGTTGCCAAAAATAACGTTCTCTTTTTCTTCTATCTCCATTTTTCGTGGTATTTGAGAGGCTTCAGTAAGCTACCTTACCGGGGTCGCGTTACCTACATCGCGATGATGGGGCTGTCACCTTAGGTATAGCTGACGCGATACAGCATTTCGTTAATCAGCCGCTGGGTACCAGGCGAACGCTGTTTGAGCCGCACCTCCTGAATGAACAGACGCTCGAGGCGTACCTTCTCACTCTAGCTGATGTCAGAAGGACAACAGTGTCCAGGATGCACTACCAGCTAAGTACACAACCCTTAGCTGGCGGTCTTTTGGCATCGGACGACCCGTGGAAGCGTGAGATAGAGACTTGTGGGGACCAGAGCTCTGTTGGGCGCTCCTTTCTTGATGTCAATCCAGCATTTTGCAGCCCTCTTTATGCACTTAGAAGCTCGAAAATCACTTTAACATGGTCAAAACGTGAACGGAATAAATCACAATGTTCACAAAACTATAGAGCTTGCTTGCAAAAAGCTTGCGTAAAGATGGTTTTCCGATGGTTTTCGATGTTTATATATCTACACAGCAAAAAATATTTAAATTTACACGATGTGTAAATTAAAAATAATGTAATAATAAATTGATTGAATCCGAAATATGATTGAAAATTGAGTTGTTTTCACAATTGCTTTAAAAATTTATTGATTTAATCAGAATTGCGATTGAAAATTGAGTTAATTTTAATGCACATAATAAGAGCATCAAAAAACATATAATTTTAAATTTATTTCCATCTAATTTTACAGTACAATGTATTTTTTAACAGCTTCTTTAAAAATAAATGGATAACCATTTATAATTCAATCAAAGTTGATTTAATTTTCAATCATCGTGTAAAATTAAAGCAACATAAAAAAAGAAACGAAATGGTGGATGCCGCAAGCGCACTTCATTTTTTTCACTCAGTCAGGTGGTTTTTAATTTGTTTTGTTCCGACATGATCAAGTGTGAGTTTCGTGCTGCTGATTTCAAGGACGTGCAAAAATGTTGCTTCCCATACGCGAGTTCATGATTTCCAAAAATGTTTCGAATGTGTGATTTCGGAGGGCGGGATATCGGCGTCTGCGACAGCGGCACTTCAATTCGAATAGTTTGAATTTGTGCTGTGATTTTGTGGAGCATAGTGTAAAGATGATGGTAAAACATATAACCAAACAGTTCCGGGCACCAGTATTCTGTACATTCAGCTGCCAAACTAAAAACCATTCGTAACGGCAAACAAAAATGTACAAACGAGCAAACTTGGTGATCAAAAGGCAGCTTCGTTCCGCCATTCAAACCCTATGATGCTATAGATTATTGTGCATCCGCAAGTGGTGGACATGATGCAGCACTCTCTCTAATTTGGTATTCGGATCTTGACAGAACTATATTAACCATCTTCGGGAATATTCTTTCAAAATATTCTAATATAACGGCAACACGCGTTAAGCAAATGCGGCGAATTATTCGCAAAATTATCTCTGTTTTGTCAAACATTGAAGTGAAAGGCTGATTTTACTGGAATAATTAATTGAATGAATGAATAAATGAATTTATAGAACTCGATTCCCCGTTGTTTTATTTAAATGATACTGTCACATTTGTTTTTGGTTTTGTTTTAGTCGAATAAAAATTGAACTGCGATGATGTATAGACCTATATGCAATTCTGTTTTTGCATTTAGGAATATTGTCAAAAAGGGCGATTTGCTTTATAACATAGGGTTGTTATATAGAAGAGGAACTGAATTGATTACATTATGCCTTTATCAAAACCTGGCTTGAATTGCCCATTTGACTTTCTAGAATTTTTCTGCAAAAATTCCTAAATCTAAAAAAACGTCGTAAACGAAATGTAAAGCTACACCATTATTTAAAATTACACGATCGTGTAACTTTAAACGCTTGATGAGATTCAATTGAAATTACATGCCTACACTTTCAATCCGTGTAAATTTAATATATGAATCATTTTTACGTTTATTTTCATGCTCCAAATATGTGCATGAAAATAAACGTAAATTTACACAAAAATTAATACTGTGTAGTTAGATTTTTTACAAAATTGAAAATAGCCCCAAAACACTAAATCGATTTGAGCCACCTCGAAATTTTATCCGAATTAGCTGAAAATTTGACAGGATGCTTATTTTAGCATAAGAATTGTGATTCTGGGCTGAATTTTTGATACTTTTTGAAAACATGAAAAGGTCTATTGTTTTATGGATATGGCTTTCTCAGTCTAATGATAATCAAAACGGCTTAATTTTGGAATTACCCGACGTTTCTGCGGAAAGCATTTGTTTTTTAAAGAAATTATTAGGTAACCACTTTTTGTTCACAAATTAATGCCTGTTGCATGTATTTGGGCTGCTTGTGTGCTACAATTTGATGCATTAAAACACACTTATTATGGTAAGATAATATATGAAAAAACACTGGTAATAAGCAGCTTTATGAAGTTCTGCATCATATTATGTCGAAAATATGGGAAGACGAGGAGTTGCCTGCTAGCTGCTACCTGGAAGCGTAATTTTACTAGAAGTACCAAACTACTTGATGGCTTCATTGTTACCGGCTCTTTTTCTTCAATGTCTCTACATTTGAACTGGAACTTGGCCGGATTTTCAACTTAGGAGGCTCCAGTTACCGGCTCTACACTTACATAAGTTGCTATTGAGAAGGTTTATTCAGTGTCAGGCCATTTGGCCGAATGTCGTTTGGCCGAACGGGTCGTTTGGCCGAACAGTCAATTAATTGCATATTATTCGGCAACTCGGCCGTACGAAAACCATTTTTCCGAACAGTCAAAGAAAATAAAAGGAAGCGAAAAGTGAACTGACACCCGAGAACTGAGAACAGAGAATTTCTTTATTCTTCCTTGGTCCCTCTTCCTTGTTCTTTCTTCTTTTTATTCTTCCTGCTTCCGCCTTCCGTCTTCCTTCTTGCTTCTTCCTTCCTTCCTTCTCCCTTCTTCTTTCCTCCTTTCGTCTGTCTTATTTCTTCTTCCTTCTTACTTCTCCTTTTTCCATCTTCCTTCTTTTTTATTCTTTCTCTTCCTTCTCTTTTTTCCTTCTTCTTTCTTCCTTCGTCTTTCTACTTTCTTCAGTCTTACTTTTTCCTTCTTCTTTCTTTGTCCTTCTTCCTTCTTATTTCTTCCTGATTCCTTCGTCCTGATTCCTTCTGCCTGCTTCTTACTTCCTTCTTTATTTTTCCTTCTTTTTTTTTCCTTCTTCCATTTTCTTCATTCCTTCTTCCTTCTTTTTTCTTCCTTCTTCCTCCTTCCTCCTTCCTTCTTCTTTCTTCCTTCTTTATGATTTCTTCTTCCTTCTTCGTTCTTCTTTCTTCCTTCTTCTTTCTTTCTTTCTTCTTCTTTCTTTCCTCATTCTTCTTCCTTCTGCCTCCTTTATTCTCCTGTTTTCTTCTTCCTTATTCTTTCTTCCTTCTGCCTTTTTCTTTCATTCTTAATCTTTCTCATTTTTTTTCATTCTTTCCTCTACGTTCTTCTTTCTTTCTTCATCCTCCTTTCTTCTTCGTTTTTTCTTCTTCCTTCTTTCTTTCATCGTTTTCCTTCTTCATTCTTCCATTTTCTTTCTTTCTTTTTCCTTCTTCTTTCTTCCTACATTTTCCCTTCTTCCTTCTTCTTTCTCTCTTTGTTCCTTCTTCCTTTTTCATTTTTCCTTCTTTCTTCTCTCTTCTTCTTCCTGTTTCCATTTTTTTCATTTTCCATCTTCCTTTTACCTTATTCTTTCTTCCCTCTTTCTTTTTCCTTCTTCTTGCTTCCGTCTTCTTTCTTTCTTCTTCCTTCTTTCTTCTTTATTCTTCCCTTTTGCTTCTAATTAGTATTTTATCAATCCCATAATAAAAAAATCACAAATCCTTATGTGCTTGATATTGAAAAACCAACATAAGTTCATTTAAGCAGGTTTGAATTACATTTCAATAGTTTCCATATAATTTGGATGCAACTGCTGCAAGCTCGCCGCGCTTGTGTCCAGTTGGTAAGATCACATCGTCCTGCCTACACTGGGGCGTTTTGACCAGTGAAACATAGTTTTAAAAAATGTTACATTTTTGAAGATGGAAGCAATTTCATATCATATCAACCACTGAGAAAAGTTATTTTGTTGCTCAACTTAGTGTTCCAGTGCAAGTTTTGCGGACACTATCGTCGCTCCAGAATGTTGAGTAAACAAACATTGAAAGTTACATCAAAACTGTTACTTTTTGTATTTTGCATACCACTGTTCGTCGTAAAGACAATGAGTTATATTTTGAAATATGTCATTAGTAATTGATTGTCAATTAAAATATAACTATTGTATACTAAATAAGCCTAGATGAGAATAATGAATATCTTATATTAAAGTCTTACAAATATGCAGGGTTTAACTTTAAACAATTAGCTAAGGGCATAAAAAAATAAAAATAAAACAGCACTCCGAAGAAACGTTCGTATTAAAAATATGACATACACTTTAAGAGGATTTAAGAGGAAATTTCCCTTAATTAGGACCCATAGGAGCGGAGCATAGGGGTGGACGAACCGTCGGATAAGTCGACAATAGCGACGCGCACCCTTCCCATTCACATTGGCTCAGCAAATTGGATTTGTGGTCCGACAAAACAAATAGGGACCAACTTTCGTTTGCAGTCTTTGATTACTTTGTCCCAGAACAGCCGGGAACTCAAGAAATGGCAACCTCTTCTAGTGTGATTGATACTCACCTCTGGTAGGCAACCTGATCAGAATCATCGTATCTGGAATAACGACATTAGCGGTCAATCTACCAAAAATTCCATTACAATGTTCTGCAACATTACACTAATTATACACCGTAATGTTCAAATATATGTTGCACTGCAACGCAGATCAGCTCTGAAACTGGTTGAAGTTTCCCATAAAGTTCTACCTAAACCATTGTAAACCCCCACCGGCTAACAAGAAGCATTTTTCAAATAGCAGCTTAGTACACAAATCCTTCTCTGGAATGGAGCATTTGCTATGTATGCGGTCTCTCTCTTAACCAGACCAGCTAGTAGAACCATCCTGCCGTGCCTGCAGCTTTGAAGATTTATTACGCTCTTGATAACGAAGCTCAAGTAGGTTCAGCTGAGCTATGGGACGGACTTTCACCTGGCAAACAAAAGTATGCTTACAGACAAACAGAATACGCACACAACGTCGTTTGCCATTTTATCAGTGGGTCCAAACATTAGTGTTTGGAGTTTGCAAATCATGTCCACGTTCCATACGTTTGACTATTTTAAGTGCTGTGACTGTTTCTCTGTGGCTTAGAAATTGGTCTTGTTGGAACTTCGACATTAATTAGAAATGCTTCATTTTCTTCAATTTATTTTTGTAATATGTATAGCATTGATTGAAGGAATACGATTTTTTCATGAGGCGAAATAAATAAATTATTCAGAAACGGTATACATTAAGGGTGGTAAATAAATGACTACCTTTTTTGTGCTGGGCAATTTTTTTTTTGAAAATTTGTTGAATAGTAAAAATTTTGCCTCATTCAGTATTCCGACAGTCATTTGTCGCCAATGATTTAGCGCAGATAACAAGCTGTCTTGGAAACTAGACCAACCACTGCCATGCCACATTGGAATACAATTTAAATTACTCTGATTTGGAAAAGCCCATCGTGCGTGAACAAAGTATCCCCCGAGCATACAAATGAAGTAATTTATTGATACTAGTCAACACAGCAATTGACAACGTGGAGACTCTCCTCGGGTGCCGACTGCATTGAATATATTTCGTCACGCCCGGGGCACCCTTCAATGCAAACAACTACTCCCAGCAGCACCAGCAGAGAAGTAAGTTTGCGCATGTAAAATTTCCCTACACGTTCTGGAAAACCGAAACAACTTCCCCGACTGATCAACTGGGAAATTGAAAAGGAAAAGGAATTCTCCCGATGATGGCACCGAGCGCGGCATAACCCCACCCGAATGGGAGTTGAATGATAAATATGTAGCGATGCGTGGCGAAGAAAAAGGCAAGTTCTGCTGGGAGATAAGAACAGAGACTGTATTATACAAAAGGATGCGTACACTCATAAACATGTATGGCTCTCGCTGGGAGAAAAGTTGCACGCGAATTGTGTTTTACCACTGCGTTATTTGTCGTTACTATCCAACCCCTCGTATGATCCCAGACTGAAGGGAAGCTGTTGGGGGGAATTGTTTATTTTCCTTTTGTTAGCAACATAATAAATCAAATCAGCTTATATATTGGGATGACTCATATCGCCAACCAACATCTCACTGCTCCACTTTAGGCGGATACGGAGCAAGGATGCCACACCACACACAGCGTGCAACGCGCTTCATGGGTTTTTTCCTACTGGGGAAGGACATTTCGTATATTTTTTTTTTAATGAATCCAACAAAGATTATTTTTGATGTGGATTAAATAGTACCTAAAATACAACAATTATTCTCAATGGTCGATGGATTGAATTAGTCTGGACCCAATTTCCATAAGCGTAGAAAACAGAAGCAATGTGTTAAAAGTAAGTATAGAAGAAGAGAGTAGAATTTTGATACTTCTGATGCATGATGCAAGTACTTCCTTCAGTGTGCTTTGGTGCGTGATATAAGTCAGCATTCAACTTGCAATAACCTAGATAGGTTTATAAATAATTTTTCCTCCTATTTTTAAACAATCTTAGCTCATGCACGCTCATTCTTATAATTACTCTAGTGCATTGGACGATTTCCAATTTTTCTTGCATGTTGTTTTCCATTGAAAATCCTGTTATTTAAGAATGGCGGCAAAACTAACTCTATAAAACGATCTCAATTTTCCAAGACAACTATAAAACTGCTTGTAAAGAAAATAAGATGAAAAGTATTGATGAGCGTAAGCATGAGATGACCCCAAAGACTATCGTCTAACGGCGGCGAAGTAGACGATCATGGTAAGGATGCGCCCGTGGTAAAGTAAAAGAGGGTAGAGAGAAGAGGTGTGAAATATTGCAAAAACAGATTCGATTTGACTGATATCCCATCGTTATTGGCTGATTATAGAACAACTTCTCACAAGGGCAGCTGTTGCATAATTGGTAATACGTCCATTTACTTAATGGAATAGTGTGGGTTCAAGTTCCACCGGCAGCCGAATCTTTTTTTCGCAATATCTCATAAAACACCTTGAAATGGCAAACTTAACTATGTGTATCAAAATTAAACATCTTTTCAGAAAAAAAGTAAAGTAAATGTGTAAGCGATTGGATGATGTAACCGAGGCCGGTGACTTGGTGTACGCACCGAAATTTCAGCCTAAAATCGAGATCCTGGGCAATGCGATTCGATTACGTAAGATCTACGAGAGCACGTAGATGGCCTCATTCCAAATACATCTGGCGGAAGTTTAGCGGGTGCAGGACTGCTGGATAAGGCTAAGTAAAATGTGGGATGCTTCGACTACGTTCATAAGCCCCCAGATATGTTCTGTGAAAGAGACATGAACGTAGTAAGCTCTTCCGAATGTCATAGAGCTTACACCTGCCACACCGCACCGGGGTGTTTGATCTTCGTTGATGACGTAGACAGCTAATGCCCCACCGGTGAACAGGCCTGTCTGGTTTATAGATGAGCTCGGACATGCCAGGAACACAGTTAAACCTTAATCACAGTAAGGCAGTTCGTTCTAAAGCTTCTGCAGCAGTCGGTCGCCGAATCTGGGACCGATGCACATTGGCGGAAAGCCGGACAAAACCTAATTTTTTTTTCGTATATTGAATGAGCAAGTTCCAAAATTTTTTGATTGTAGCTTGTAAATTTGTTTTTTGGTGTCTAATTGAAGCTCATTCCGTAAAGTGTATTATGTATTAAAATCTATTTTATTTGTCTACTTTCCGGTGGTTAGTGTGGTGAATTACGCATAGCTACGCCAAAGCGGGAAATTGACTGGTGCAATGTTACATTGAGGACGCTGTCTTTGTTCTAGATCCTAGGGCTTGGGCTTGCGTAAGCCCTTGGATAACATAACGTATGTCGGATAACCATTTTAACCTCAAAATGAATTCAACGTTTCAAAATTACTCTGTGGTGAAGTTTTGAACGCAATCTCAGGTTTTGTCCGGGATGTGTATGAGGGCCTGCCACTGTGCGATGTATTCTTGCTGACCCGTACCGTATCTCTGCTGGTCAAAAACGGGTATTAGATCGAGTATCCAAGTATTAGATCGAGTCCAAGAATGTGGCCAATCGACGAATTGTGGTCCGTATCCTATCCAGTAGATCAAAGTCAACGGTGATATTCCTGTAGATACTTTGCTCCTCATACGTTAACAACAATACTTACAAGTCTTATGTCGGTGGTTATTGAGAAAGACTTTAATACTTGGGCAGTCTCTCTATCATATCCTGCTAGAGGCATTTTTTCAACAGAATGGGAATCTGTAAATAGACACTGTCCGTGACAAGCCGTGTTCGTGTCCAAGTCCAACTTGTTCATGGTAAGCAGGACTAAAAAAAATATCGACCGATAACAATGTTGTTTTACCCCTGGCACAGCCGTTCGGCGTTAGTTGTTTTTTCGTAACACAGCCCAAGCGCATTCTCATCCATTGAATATTTTGTTGTTGTGTAGGATGATCCAAAGATTACGGACTCAATATTGCCTGGACGACCTAATGCCGGTGCGTTCACATACCACTCCATACTCAATTAGTCCCCGTCGGTGAATCTACCCTACTTCGAGTAACTTGCTTACAATATCCTTTAGCCTTTTGGCTCC
This sequence comes from Armigeres subalbatus, assembly GCF_024139115.2. Lineage (NCBI taxonomy): Eukaryota > Metazoa > Arthropoda > Insecta > Diptera > Culicidae > Armigeres > Armigeres subalbatus. The sequence continues at coordinate 180,303,872 of NC_085141.1, read as the reverse complement.
CAGCTTAATCGTTGAGCCATTCAGGTTCAGCCTTGATCGCGGACTACTCGGATAGTCTCCAGCAACTGATCTATCCTACCCCGACGGATAGAACGGAGCTCCCCTGCAACCGACGACCAGGCACAATGTGTGACCGAACAAGTGCTGAAGTCGATCAAAAGATTCCGGGTGATGACAGCGTCCGGTTTAATGGTGCTCCAATAACCTGAATCCGGTACGTTCACCCGGAGGTGGATCTAGCTTACTCCGGTAACCGATTTTAAGTGCCCTCAAACCATTTAGCCATCCCGATCCTGCCATTCAGCCATTCAGATCGATATCGCGAATGACTTAGATAGCCCACGGTGGCAGAACTATCCCGCTCCGACGGGAGCTCCTCCGCTATCGATCGTGACAATAAGTAGTCGGACTACTACTGCTTCGGGTTCAAACTTCGTTGTAGGATGTTGGCTATCCTGGTCGTCGCTCTTGCGATAGCATTCCACTGCTCTGCATTCTGGAACTTTCTTCCTACGATGTTATCGGTGGTAGGGGAAGTGCACCGGTTTTGGCCAACTTAGTGCCTATTTTGGCCAACCCTGAAAAATACATATTTTTCCAAAATAATGGGTCAGTTAAAAGCAGTGTTGAATCGTGAGGGATATATCTCTTGTTGGAACTAATAAAACCCTCCCGAATTGCTTTATTTTTGGAGTTATTCGCAAAATTGGCCAAATTAGGAACATGGCCAAAACCGATACAGTTCCCCTAGTGTCTATTCCGCAAGCCTCGTACTTGTAGCATCTGTGGCCTGTCGAGAACAAATTTTACTTGGGATCTTTATGTCTAATTGCTTGCCAGGTTTCGGTAACAGGACCACCTCTGCATGGTTGACCTGGACATTGGTTGACAACTTGGCCGTTATTAGTTTTACTACCTCTCGGAGGTGAGCCTCCTCCTTAATAAAGATATATAAAAAAAGTTTTTCTACCGTCACCCTAGCCAACACTTCGTCGGCAGCTCCTACCCTTACTGCTGGCGACGCTCTGACACAGGCAGCTGAAATAGGCTTTCTGGCTCTCTTGAATGGCCTTGTTCAGGGATTGCATACATTTTTCAAATCAATATCTTCCGCATAATGTACATTGTACATATTCACATGATACAATCGATCGGGACCAGCTATGGCAGCTAATGCACGAAAACGGATTTCCGGATAAACTGATACGATTGATCAAGGCGACGATGGATCGGGTGATGTGCGTAGTTCGAGTTTCAGGGGCATTCTCGAGTCCCTTCGAAACGCGTAGAGGGTTACGGCAAGGTGATGGTCTTTCGTGTCTGCTATTCAACATCGCTTTGGAGGGAGTAATACGAAGGGCAGGGATTGACACGAGTGGTACGATTTTCACGAAGTCCGTCCAGTTATTTGGTTTCGCCGACGACATTCATATCATGGCACGTAACTTTGAGAGGATGGAGGAAGCCTACATCAGACTGAAAAGCGAAGCTAAACGGATTGGACTAGTGCGATCGGAAAGGCAACTAGTGCCTTCTGGATATGCTGTAAAACATTTGGAAGAAAATGGGGCTTAAGACCAAAAATGATAAAGTGGATTTATACTTCCATTATTCGTCCAAAACTGACATATGCTGCTCTTGTAAGGTGGCCAAAAACAAAAGAGGCTACCGCACAGTAGATGCTGACAAAACTGCAAAGGTTAGTGTCCATTGCTATAACGGGAGCGATGCATAGAACCCCTTCAAAGTCGTTAGACGCAATTCTAAATCTGCTACCATTGTATAAATTCGTGCAGTTAGAAGCGGAAAATAATGTGCAAAAACTTAAACGATTGAAGTTATTCAAGTCAGGCGATTTAGTGGGCCACTTGAGTATCTCACAAAATTTTCAATATGGGCCAGTGATGAATATGAGTGGAGACTGGATGAAACCTGTGGAGAACTATGACATCCTTATAACATACGTGAGCCATCACGTATGGACTGGGAAGTCGGAGGTCCCACTGTCCTACACAGATGGCTCAAAAATAGGAACAAAAATGGGAGCAGGAATCTTCGGCCCTGGGATATCGATCTCAGTGGCAATGGGAAACTATCCAACGGTGTTCCAAGCGGAGATTTTTGCTATAATGAAATGTGCTAATATCTGTGTAGAGAAGAAATATAGATATGCAAATATTTGTATCTTCACAGATAGTCAAGCGGCACTCAAAGCATTGAGTAGCTTTAAATGTACATCAAAACTTGTCTGGGACTGCATTCTTTCATTGCGAAAAGTGTGCCAAGAGAACTCCGTAAATCTGTACTGGGTTCCAGGACACTGTGGAATTGAAGGTAATGAAAAGGCAGACGAGCTTGCAAAACGAGGTTCAAACACATAGTTTATTGGCCCAGAACCTTTCTGCGGTATATCATACTGTACTATAAAAATGGAATTGAAATCCTGGGAAGCACAAAGGTTGATGACCAACTGGTTGGTTGCCGAAAAGTGTGCTCAATCAAAGAGATTTATAATTCCCAATGTTAAAGTAACCGAAAAGCTCTTGGAGCTCAGCAAGATAGCTCTTTGCACCTTCACTGGCCTAATAACCGGACACTGCCCGAGCAGATATCACTTGAAAAATATTGGCCAGATTCAGAATGATATCTGTCGTTTCTGTAACATGGAACGTGAAACCTCGGAACATCTGCTTTGCAGTTGCGATGCATTTTACAAGGGTAGATCTAAATTTCTAAATAGTGGCTTTATGCAACCAGGAGATATTTGGACTGCAAATCCTGGAAAGGTAGTGGGTTTTATTAACTCAATTATACCGGACTGGGAAAAGACGCGTCTTAGGTTGTTTTACTTGACAAATGGTGATCAACCTACAAGATGCGAATACATAGTTAAGAGTAATCCGGGGTATACCACAAAAGTTCAACTCAATGGACGCAGTGGTTCTACGCCCCAACAAAAAAAAAGTACATGATAGGAACAGGCTCAAGAGAGGTCAATGTAAGCCACCCACCACGAGTCTCTATCGGTGGTGACGAAATCGAGGTGGTAGAAGAATTCGTGTACTTGGGCTCACTGGTGACCGCCGATAACAATACCAGCAGAGAAATTCGGAGGCGCATAGTGGCTGGAAATCGTACGTACTTTGGACTCCGTAAGACGCTCCGATCGAATAGAGTTCGCCGCCGTACCAAACTGACTATCTACAAAACGCTTATAAGACCGGTAGTTCTCTACGGACACGAGACCTGGACGATGCTCGTGGAGGACCAACGCGCACTGGGAGTTTTTGGAAGGAAAGTGTTGCGTACCATCTATGGTGGGGTGCAGATGGCGGACGGTACGTGGAGGAGGCGAATGAACCACGAGTTGCATCAGCTGTTGGGAGAACCATCCATCGTTCACACCACGAAAATCGGAAGACTGCGGTGGGCCGGGCACGTAGCCAGAATGTCGGACAGTAATCCGGTGAAAATGGTTCTCGACAACGATCCGACGGGAACAAGAAGGCGAGGTGCACAGCGGGCAAGGTGGATCGATCAGGTGGAGGACGATTTGCGGACCCTCCGCAGACTGCGTGGTTGGCGAAGTGCAGCCATGGACCGAGCTGAATGGAGAAGACTTTTATGTGCAGCACACGCCACTCCGGCCTTAGTCTGATAATAAATAAATAAAAAAAAAACATATTCACATATGAGTTTTCACAACAATTTCGTTCGACAGAAATGCTCATTTGGCCAACAGGTCATACGGTCGCAAATGTCTCTTGCCTGAACGGTCGTGTGGCCAAGAAGATCATTTGGCCGTAAATGTCCTTTGCTGAACGGGTCTTATGACCAAATGTGTGTGTGTAAAAAAGTCTAGCTAACTTTTTGGCATTTACCCTTTACAAATTACGTTAGATGGGACTTTGGACTACACCAAAGACGAATCAACAAGTTTAGCTCACATTTGAGGCACATATCCTTAATCGATTTGCTCGCAAATTGGTTGCACTCGGAGAGGAATCCTGTCCCATTGTTCCCTATTGCCGATATACTGTTTTATATATAATGCACGAGAAACGCTAGGTGAATCAGTCAGATTTTTTTTTAAATTTTGGTTTGTTTTACAGAGGTTTTTCTGAGCCTTCAATGGGGTATGGGGCCAATTTTCGGCATAGTATCGATTTTTGTCATATTCTACAAACCAACGGAATTTGGTCACCGTTTGGCTTGCAATAAGCCTGTTTGATGCTGGATAAAATACTAATGGTCATATACTGTATATTCGTGTCACAGACAAATGGACGCAACACAGATTTCCTAAAATGATCAAAAAAGCACTATTAGCTTCTGGTGTTGAAAATTCACGGGTAGAACTTATTATACCAACAAAGGAGGGCAGAACAGATTCAATTAGCGTCATATTGTGACATCAACGAAATGGAATTTCATTTATTTGATATTTTATTAAGATTTCTTTCATAATTAAAAAAATGGTGTTGTGGCAAAGAGTTATTCAACACACTACTAGTAATGTCAAAATTGTAAATTTTGAACAACTTCCCTTCTCACTGCGTGACGCTTTTAACGTTAAGGCATAACCCTCCCCCTTAAAATGTTATGTAAATTGTGTTCGTCACCAAATTCAAATAATGCGGCATCATTGAGTAACTCAGATTCAAATTGAAAAATAAGAGTTTACCAAAACACCTCATTAATCCCGGTAATTGCATAGATCTGTTTAAGATCTTTGTAACGATTTATAAATATGTTACTTTTGAGACGAAAACATGGCAAAGCTGTCCGTTTTCCCAAAAAACGTAAAAATAGTAAAAAAAATAGTTTGAACGCCTTCCACCCCTCCCTCAAAAATCTAAAAAATAAAAACCGTCCTGATTACAGAAATATAGATTATAAGCTGTGTATCCATCACATTTTACTCGCCCAAATCGAAAATTGGCCTTTTGGTAGTTTTGGACACACCTTTATATGGGGCTGTCCTATTGTGAGGTGCGAATATCTTGTTCCTTTGCTCGGCAGAAAACGATTTTTTCTTTGACCTGGGATTAATTATGTTGCGTTTCAAATTGAGCTTGAAGGAAAGGAACATGTTCAACCATCTGCCATAAGACGAGTTATTTCTACCCAAGTTTCTATCTTATTTGGTTTTACCACTTGAATTGTAGCTTTGGGGCCCTCCTTAGCGGTAAGATTCGTGGCTATAAAGCTAGACCATGGGTGGCTGGCTTCGATTCCCGGTGCGTGTGTAGGCAATTTTCGGTTTGGAAATTGTCCCGACTTCCCTGGGCATAAAAGTATCATCGTGCTAGCCTCATGATATACGATTGCAAAAATGGTAACTTGGCTTAGAAACTTCGCGGTTAATAACTGTGGAGGTGCTGAATGAACACTAAGCAGCGAGGCGGCAATGTCCCAGTGGGGGATGTGTTGCCAATAAGAAAAAGAAGAAGAAGATGACAAGTGAAGACAAGTGACACTAAAAAGCTTAACATAATTTTCTAATCAAATTATGTTCTGTGCTAGGTTTTCATAGCTTCTCGCAGTTTTCTGTTACAATTTATAGCTCATCAACAATGTGAGACTTGCAGTTGAACGATACAACACTTTGTATTTGATGACTAGAATAAAGCGAGCTTCGAAGCGTTCGCCAATATGTTAGAATACAAGGCTTACAAGGCTCGCAGCACATATAATATCAAAACGTGATGTGTTCTACAGCCACAGCATCTGTCATGTGTGAACAAGGGACAGGATATTGCGCCGGATTTACGAGCTGCGAAAGTGCTTTATTATTACCTTCAGGAAAAGTATGTGCTCCCTGATACCCAATTAACAGCTGCGTGCCGGCAAGACCGGGTCGTTATTACGGTTTACGTGCTTTGCTTCAGTTATGCTTTCTATTTGTTTAAAGGTGTCTGCGTCCGGTCAGAAAATCGATACCACAGTAAGTTACTACATAGTCTGCTCATTTTGGCCCTATTTAGAACAAACATTAAATACATTCATGTCGGGTTTGTACACTTCGGCACTGAAGTAAATTACGTTACAGGTAAATGCTGAAAACTTTTCCGTCATCGTTTCGGAAGTCTGTCCCTTTGTGGCGCCCACGGCACACAACCAGGAGGCAGTCCTTGCTTGCCTTACCCGTACCGCAATTCGTAATGTAGATTTCATTAGATTTCCGGAAACGCTCCCCCTGTGATAGATATATTTCTCGGGAGTATCATAATTAAATCTTCTATTTTGTTTACCACCAACGCCAACGGACGATGGCGCTTTCAGTCAGTGGGCTGTATCCGAAATAATGTGAACGAAGCGGACTCCATTTTTTCCCCGTCGGTCGCCATTCGTTTGACACAAAAGTTGTCAGCCAAATTGTCATCATCGTCCCCCCGCAGTTTTCGACGACGCATGTGTTTCCATCAGGACGACGGCGGAAGTCGACAACGACGAGCGACCCCCACTGTCTGTAATTAGATTTGTATCTTGTACGTGTTTATCCTAATGCGAGAGTCGTCAGCATCTATAGTATGGCAATCAAGACACAAGAGGATAGAATCATGCCTCCATCGTAGGCACATGTCTGATTACAAGTTGGTTTGGAGTGCCATGGTCGTAAATAAGTTTAACTAATGTGGGTCACATTCGGTATTGCTGATTATTTAGGTAATAAGTGACTCCAATCGAATGATTGGAGAGCAGTGTTTGGAGGGTTAGCATTAATCTTTCTTGAACTATTCTTAACTCTTAGTAACTTATACATTACTTTGGAGAGCTTCAGTAGGAAAATTACAAATTATTTTGAGAGATGATGAAATAGATTCCAAAAGTACATCAGATTATACGAAACGGAATTTGGAGTAAATTATTTGGCATTTGAGCAATTCTTTGTGAAATCGAAGGTCGATTTATATTTGTATTTTTCGATTTCCCTGAAATTTTGAATATACATCCTTCATGGCCAAAAAACATTATCTGCATCATTGGTTTGCCGTTTTAACTCTGGTGTAACTTTTGACAAGAGCCTAAGCAAAAACACATTGAACACTTTCAAAAAAATATAACTTGAAAACGGCTTGTCCGATCATTTTGGTGTCTTTGATAAAGTTTTAGGTAATCAATGGGGATATGTGAAAAAAATATACACTGCACAGTGGTCCATACAGCAAACACAGTGGTAGCATACAAAGCGGTAATAAGTTGTTCAAGCCGAAAATAGCAGAGATAGAAAAAAACTTTGTTTTACAAAGTTGCTCCTAACGGTGAGGGGCTTATTGAGGTTTTCATAAAAATTAGGATGGGCCACATTTGAAAAAAATGAAAAATAAAACTTTTTCATTTGCAGAGATACGGTTATACAATGTTCCGGGAAGTTATAGTACAGCCAGATTCCAAGAATTTTGCTAAGAAAAATATTTCTCTAGCTCTTAAATTGACTGATTTAGAGCAATTTTCCCAAGTTTAATTAGGGTGACCCTTAAAAAAGGTGGCTGCCCCATTGTTATTATTGTAAATTGAGGATACACTCTTCCTGTTTCCAACGATATGCTTATCCCTAGGATCGGTTGAGAAATGTTGGAGTTATGACAGTTTTGGTGAATCAAGAATTGAATTTAACTCGGCTCCCTAATAAACTCGCCGAAAGCATTCGAATGAACATAAATTTGGGCATTTTTAAAGACCTCGTGCAAATAGTGGCCCGGTCTCAGCGAGAATTACTCACATGTATAAGATACGAAATAACAAAAAGTAATATACAAAATATTCAAGGCTTAACATATGTTGTTATTACAATATCAAAGGCAAAACATAATTATTTTTCGTTTTGTATTAAAATATCTGATAATGTTATGCCTAAAGTATTTATTTTGGATATTAATTTTTGATATTATTTTTTGTCATGTTACCTCTTATTCATATCAAGTTCATAAGAACTGCTGTTTTCAAGATATTAGCTTCTGCTCAGGCTCTATAACAAAATGGTGTGGCGTTTTCCATATCACGAAGTAAGCCATGGAAGCAAAACACTTCAAAATAGCAAATTAGTGCTTGAAAATGAAAAAAAAAACGGTAATTTTTCATTGCAATAATATGGGGTTATTTTCAATTATCCCCTCGATTTAAACAACCTGAAATGAAGCCTGAAAGTAGTAGAATAAGGTAGAGAAAACAGATTCTTTTCCAAAATAGTTGACCCTGAGGTTGTATTTCGGAGAATAAATTATTTGATATTGTCTCCCACAATCCTTCTTCTTCTTATTGGCATTACATCCCCACACTGAGACAGAGCCGCCTCGCAGCTTAGTGTTCATTAAGCACCTCAACAGTTATTAACTGCGAGGTTTCTAAGCCAGGTTACCATTTTTGCATTCGTATATCATGAGGCTAGCACGATGATACTTTCATGCCCAGGGAAGTCGAGACAATTTCCAATCCGAAAATTGCCTAGACCGGCACCGGGAATCGAACTCAGCCACCCTCAGCATGGTCTTGCTTTGTAGCCGCGCGTCTTACCGCACGGCTAAGGAGAGCCCCTTAGCATGAAAATGACCAACCACTGCCCCATTACTAGCATCTTGGACAATAAATATCGATGATTTCAGTAACATTTGATTCTATGTTAAATAGATTTGAAAAACATTCGAAAAAGACTGGAAATTTAAAAAAATCGGTGTCTTTTATCTTCAAACCGTTGAATCTCTGAAACGGCTGCACTTAGAAAAAAAATGACGTGTACCCTTTCCATTGAAAATTTAACGTACCTTCATAAAATCGAATTGATAAAAACGTAAAAATAATGTTTCGATTTTTGAAAAACCAACTTATTTAACCCTCAAACTGCCGGGACGAATCTTGACAACTTAAAACAGCTCGTTCTCGGTCAATTTTTTACTAAATTGCAAGCGGTTTCAACTGTGATCAAGGGGAATAGCAGTTCCAGCATGTAGATGGGTAAAATGGCCAGGATGACCCTCCCTCTTTAAGAGGGGGGAGTTTTGAAGTGTGGCATAGGTCATTTTTTGAGCAAATGTTTAGCATTTTGAAACTTTTAACGTCATAACAGGTATTTTAGTATAAGTAAATAATGGTCAATGTGAATGGTTGACAACAATGGCCAAATAGACAAAAATTGACCTCCGGATGATCTCCTAATAGGTTCCGGAAACCCGGAATATCCGGTATAAAAGGCCAGCATAGAATCACCAAACATATCGGTCTTCCGACACCTCAAACTTCTCAGAATCTTATAGGTAACTTAGAAAACGCCATAGTTTCTTGGTAGGGTAAAACTGACCATTTGATGGCCACGGAACAGGTTCCGAAAACCCGGAATTTCCGGTAAAAAAGGGCCAACATAAAACTATAAAACAAATTAGGCTTCTGACACCTCAAACTTCTCAGAATCTCATAAGTAATATAGAAAACGTCATAGTTTTTCAGTAGGGTAGAACTGGCCATGCAATGGCCACGGAACAGGTTCCGGAAACCCGGAATTTCCGGTACAAAAGGCCAAGATAAAACTACATAACAAACTAGGCTTCCAATACCTCAAATTTCTCAGAATCTCATGAGTAATTTAGAAAATGCCTTAGTTTCTTGGTAGGGTAAAACTGGCCATGCGATGGCCACGGAACAGGTTCCGGAAACCCGAAATTTCTGGTACAAAAGGCAAACATAAAACTACATAACAAACTTGGCTTACGACACCTCAATCCTCTTAGAATCTCATGAGTTATCCAGAAAACACCTTAGTTTCTTGGTAGGGTAAAACTGGCGGTGCAATGACCATGGAACAGGTTCCGAAAACCCGGAGTTTCCGGTAAAAAATGGCCCACATGAAAGTACAAAACAAATTAGGCTTCCGACACCTCAGAGTATTAGTATCTCATATGTAAATAACAAAACGCCATAGTTTTTCAGTAGGGTAGAACTGGCCATGCGATGGCCACGGAACAGGTTCCGGAAACCCGGAATTTCCGGTACACAAGGCCGTCATAAAACTACATAACAAATTAGGCTTCAGACACTTCAAACTTCTCAGAATCTCATGAGTAATCTGGAAAACGCCTTAGTTTCTTGGTAGGGTAAAACTGGCCGTGCGATGGCCATGGAACAGGTTCCGGAAACCCGGAATTTCCGGTAAAAAATGGCCCACATAAAACTACAAAACAAATTAGGCTTCTGACACCTCAAACTTCTCAGAATCTCATGAGTGATCTAGAAAACGCCTTAGTTTTTTGTTAGAATAAAACTGGCCGTGTGGTGGCCAGGTTCCGGAAACCTGGAATTTTCGGTAAAAAATGGCCAACCTAAAAGTACAAAACCTATTAGGTTTCCGACGCCTCAAACTTCTCAGAATCTCATGAGTAATTTAGAAAAAGCCTTAGTTTCTTGATAGGGTAAAACTGGCCATGCGATGGCCACGGAACAAGTTCTGGAAACCCGGAAATTCCTATTCAAAAGGCAGCATAGAATCACGGAATTTATCGGTCTTCCGACACCTCAATCTTCTCAGAATCTCATTAATAATCCAGATAACGCCATAGTTTTTTGGTAGGGTAAAGCTGGGCATGTGATGATCACGAAACAGGTTCTGGGAGCCCGGAATTCACGGTACAAAAGGCCAACATAGAACAATAAAACAGGTCCAAACCCTTATCTTACCTTACACCTTACTTCTCCGGTACTAAAGACCAACGTAGAACTACAAAATAAATCACTCTTCAAACATTTTTATGTTCGGATGTACCACTTTGACCAGCTATTAGATCTATCGCAGCATTCCCCGTATTCCTAATGTATAGGTGTATCTCCAATTACTCTAGAACAATTTCCGTCCGTCATTTTTTTTCCTCGTGGAAGTGTTTTTTTTCTTTCAATAGGCGTATTTGGAGTTTCCGGCACATTGAAATTGACGATCGTTTGTCGATCTATAGGAGCCAAACAAAAACTCTCCAGATCTTCGTTGTACGTTTCAAGATTTCTGATAATAAACTGAATGCTTGCGCATCAGAGATCAAGGCGAGTGCTTATCTGAAGAGAACAACTCTGTCAAGAATAACGGTCGAGCTGGATAAATTGAAATCGTTCGGAGGTAGGACGAAAAGGATTGAAACTATTTTTAAGAAACGAAGGCATCAAAATTACTCCGACACGTGTCAAATGCAGCCCGAAAACCAGTCGCCGTCGCCGTTTTCTCTCGGAACTGTCGACGACGGGTGGTGCTTTTCGCAGATAGCTAGTAGGTTGGTTTCCGGATATAATTCTACTGGATCTGGTATGTATGGAACGCAAAATTGCATATTACGGAAAAGGTAAGCAAAAGTAATTGCGTTTTTACAAACTTATCATCACTATGATAACATCAAGCTGTCTTTTTGTACATATTTTGTCACTTCTTTTATTGATCAAATTAACCAACAACAATGATGACAGTTATTGTTTTGAATGGTTTCTGCATTATTTTTATTAAATGTTCTTGTTACAAAAATATTATTTGCTTTACCCTCGGTCAAGGGGTAAGATAGGTCAGTGACGTTTTTGAGTAGCGTATACAATTTAACGCAGAGATCGTCACCCCTAAAAAACGTGTAATCTCGTTGAGCAATGTAAAATTTGCATTTTAAAGTGATAAAATGCAACCATCAGCTTTTCACCTTTATATGAAGAGGTTGCGACATGCACTTTGTCTCCGCATAGAGCTTGATGTATTTATTAAATATATTGATATATATTATTTCAGCGGAACTGGTTGAACATTTCAACATGATTTGAGAGTGAGAGTTTCCTTTCATTCCTCATGTTAATCTGCTAGTGTTTATGCTCACATAATCATTAGCATTTGCATATTAAACATAAACAGTGAATAATATTAAATTAATGATTTCGTGTGTGTTACTTCTACGTGAAGTTGAACGATTTACAATGATATGGAAATGCTAATATCATCTTCCAAACTTGGACGTACATGTTCATGATAGCATTAGAGGCGAAAGTATAGAATTGATAGTTCCGTTAGGATACGGCAGGCATGAAGAATGTTTTTATAGAAGTCGATTTGAAAGCGAGCGGAGGGCAATATTTGTGATGGCACATATCGCACGACCTTCCTTCTGCCAAGCTCCCGTATGAAGGGGAGGGAAGAATATCAGTGTGGAAGCTGATATATCTCCACTGGCAAAAAGAAGGTGGTTTGACTTGCTCATATGCCATCGCGTGCGGAAGGATTTGCTATCGACGAGTACTGTCTCCAAATTTCTAATATGACATCAGCATTTAGTCGAATAGGATTTTTATTGCACAGTTCTGTTTTCTCATTGCGTCCGTCTCGTCGCAACCAACTTGGCTGCCTCGGAGTGTCTTTCTCTGCTTTGTTCTCTCCGAGGCAGCCAAGTTGGTTGCGACGAGACGGACGCAATGAGAAAACAGAACTGTGCAATAACATTCCATATCATAGTGAATAATATGCTTTCGTCTGTAGGTTTCACGAAGAATATCGAGCCTAATCTTTTTTTTTCTGTTTATTTTTTTCATATTACAGAAAATTGATTCAATTTTAAGCTAAAAATTTCCTTTATCGATCCAATTGAATTATTCACCATCAACTAAGTAGGATAAATTTTAAACTGCTTTAAGATATTCTTTATTATTTATTTAATTGAATAATTTGTTATGAAGTAAGTTTGATAAATTACATTCATTATTTAATGTTCAATATCACCCCTGGAAGTTAATGTGGGGCATTCGCTGTTTTTCATACAGGATGGTCATGTTTGGGGACCGGGGTGTCGATTTCTAGCGATTGGATTGGGGACGTCCGACCCTAGGATGACTTAGGTTTCCAGTTGATGATGGTTTTTGTATGCATCTTTACTCAGGGGGCGCGTTTCGGTTGGAGGTATATGGAGTACACTGTATGGAGCTCCATATAAAGGTGGTGGTTTTGTAGTTGTTTCCAACTGAGACGTGCCTTTTCAGTGAGCGTGCATGCAGGGAACCACCATTGATTGAGGATTTGGATCGTTCGGGGCCGGGATGCCGAATGTGTCCTTAGTCTGGTCGCTGGAGTTCAAGATTTTGGTCCTCAGACGTGGCAGTTTTGAGTGGTATTACCAATTATACAACAGCTGCCCTTGCGAGAAAGCTGTCCCATAACCAGCTAATAACGGTGGCATATGAGTCAATTCCCCGTATCCATCGAATCCTACTTTAGCAATACTTCACATCTTTTCTCTCTACCCAACTATGTGTATCGAAATTGAACAACAGTCGATCGCGTTTGAATCACAAACATGTGCTTCTGTCTGTCGTATTGAGGCGGGTTTGCTTCTGCTACGACAATAGAGGCTTGTTTGCAGCCGTTTGATCATTTATTCATCCACTTAGAATTCATTTGTTGATCAAAATCATTATCATATCAGGGGGGAAGGGGAATTTAATTTCTTTTTGCTCTTTTTTCGTTTCAGAGAGCGAGCAAAGGCGCTTAAACCTAGGCTATTAGCCAGGGCAAGGCTAATACCTTCGCCCCATCCGAGGAAAATCATCGGCAAGGATAATGGAGAGACATAAATTTCTTAGCAATGTCACTCCCAACGTATTTCCACAAATTTTCTATCATTTGCTTATAATGATACTCCTAAACCACATACCCTACCCACCATCCAATTCCTTGACATCTATGAGGGCGTCGGTGAGTCGCTGGCCTCTCGTTAAGTAGATGTCATATCATCATTTCCTTCCCTTTCCTAGTAACGGAGAAGATGGGCGTGGCCGGCAATGATAGCTTTCATGTTTTCATGTTGGACCCCCAATTGGATTTCCATTGAATCCCAAATGGAAATCCATAAGCAATTGGGGTAAGAAAGGTAAAAAATATACATGACAACTATCAGTATTCATTCATTTATTTAGTTAACATCTAAACAGATAACACTGAATCAACAATTTGACGCCACAATGCACGGTTCGAGGCCGCATCTCTCCATCCTCGGATACGCCCCACGCTCGCCAAGTCGTTCTGCACCTGGTCTGCCCATCTCGCTCGCTGCGCTCCACGCCGTCTCGTACCTGCCGGATCGGAAGCGAACACCATCTTTGCAGGGTTGCTGTCCGGCATTCTTGCAACATGTCCTGCCCATCGTACCCTTCCGGCTTTAGCTACCTTCTGGATACTGGGTTCGCCGTAGAGTTGGGCGAGCTCATGGTTCATTCTTCGCCGCCACACACCGTCTTCTTGCGCACCGCCAAAGATGGTCCTAAGCACCCGTCTCTCGAATACTCCGAGTGCTTGCAAGTCCTCCTCGAGCATTGTCCATGTTTCATGTCCGTAGAGGACTACCGGCCTTATTAACGTCTTGTACATGACACATTTGGTGCGGTGGCGAATCTTTTCGACCGCAGTTTCTTCTGGAGCCCGTAGTAGGCCCGACTTCCACAGATGATGCGCCTTCGTATTTCACGACTAACGTTGTTGTCAGCCGTTAGCAAGGATCCGAGGTAGACGAATTCCTCGACCACCTCGAAGGTATCCCCGTCTATCGTAACACTGCTTCCCAGGCGGGCCCTGTCGCGCTCGGTTCCGCCCACAAGCATGTACTTTGTCTTTGACGCATTCACCACCAGTCCAACTTTTGTTGCTTCACGTTTCAGGCGGGTGTACAGTTCTGCCACCTTTGCAAATGTTCGGCCGACAATGTCCATGTCATCCGCGAAGCAAATAAATTGACTGGATCTGTTGAAAATCGTACCCCGGCTGTTACACCCGGCTCTCCGCATGACACCTTCTAGCGCAATGTTGAACAACAGGCACGAAAGTCCATCACCTTGTCTTAGTCCCCGGCGCGATTCGAACGAACTGGAGTGTTCGCCCGAAATCTTCACACAGTTTTGCACACCATCCACCGTTGCTTTGATCAGTCTGGTAAGCTTCCCAGGGAAGCTGTTCTCGTCCATAATTTTCCATAGCTCTACGCGGTCTATACTGTCGTATGCCGCCTTGAAATCAACGAACAGATGGTGCGTTGGGACCTGGTATTCACGGCATTTTGAAGGATTTGCCGTACAGTAAAGATCTGGTCCGTTGTCGAGCGGCCGTCAACGAAGCTGGCTTGATACCTACCACGAACTCGTTCACTAATGGTGACAGACGACGGAAGATGATCTGGGATATCACTTTGTAGGTGGCATTAAGGATGGTGATCGCTCGAAAGTTCTCACACTCCAGTTTGTCGCCTTTCTTGTAGATGGGGCATATAACCCCTTCCTTCCACTCCTCCGGTAGCTGTTCGGTTTCCCAGATTCTGACTATCAGTTTGTGCAGGCAAGTGGCCAGCTTTTCCGGGCCTATCTTGATGAGCTCAGCTCCGATACCATCCTTACCAGCTGCTTTGTTGGTCTTTAGCTGTTGAATGGCATCCTTAACTTCCCTCAAGGTGGGGGCTGGTTGGCTTCCATCGTCCGCTGAACTGACGTAGTCATCTCCTCCGCTGCCTTGACTTTCACTGCCTGTACTCTCAGCGCCATTCAAATGCTCCTCGAAGTGCTTCTTCCACCTTTCGATCACCACGATGCCACGATCATAAAGATGCTCCCATCCTTATCCCGGCACATTTTGGCTCGCGGCACGAAGCCTTTGCGGGATGTGTTGAGCTTTTGGTAGAACTTGCGTGTTTCTTGAGAACAATACAATCTCCTCGCACTCCGCTTCTTCCAGGCGGCGTTTCTTCTCCTGAAAAGGCGGGTCTGCTGTCTCCGCTTCCGTCTATAACGTTCCACGTTCTGCCGGGTACCTTGCTGCAGCGCGACCGCCCGCGCTGCGTCCTTCTCCTCCAGAATCTGTCTGCACTCTTCGTCGAACCAATCGTTCCGTCGACTTCGACCCATATACCCGACGTTGTTCTCCGCTGCGTCATTAATGGCTGCTTTAACTGTACTCCAGCAGTCCGCAAGAGGGCCCCATCAGGCTCCCCTCTTCCGGCAACGCTGCCTCGAGATACTGCGCATATGCAGTGGCGACATCATGTTGCTTCAGTCGCTCTAGGTCGTACCGCGGCGGTCGTCGGTACCGAACATTGTTGATGACGGATAGTTTTGGGCGCAGTTTAACCATCACCAGATAGTGGTCAGAGTCGATGTTAGCGCCACGATATGTCCTGACATCGATAATGTCGGAGAAGTGCCGTCCATCAATCAGAACGTGGTCGATTTGTGATTCTGTCTGCAGTGGTGATCTCCAGGTGTACCGATACGGGAGGCTGTGTTGGAAGTAGGTGCTACGAATGGCCATATTCTTGGAGGCGGCGAAATCAATTAGTCGTAGGCCGTTTTCGTTCGTCAGCCGGTGAGCGCTGAACTTTCCAATAGTCGGTCTAAACTCCTCCTCTTGGCCAACCTGAGCGTTCAAATCTCCTATGATGATTTTAACGTCGTGTCTTGGGCAGCTGTCGTACTCACGTTCCAGCTGCGCGTAGAATGCGTCCTTATCATCATCAGTGCTTCCGGAGTGTGGGCTATGGACGTTGATTATGCTGAAGTTGAAGAACCGGCCTTTGATCCTCAACCTGCACATTCTTTCATTGATCGGCCACCACCCGATCACGCGCCTTTGCATATCGCCCATCACTATGAAAGCTGTTCCCAGCTCGTGTGTGTTGCCGCAGCTCTGGTAGATGGTATGATTACCTCTAAACGTTCGCATTATTGATCCCTTCCAACAAACCTCCTGCAGCGCTACGATGCCGAATCCACGGTCCTTGAGCACATCGGCGAGTATGCGTGTGCTCCCGATGAAGTTGAGAGATTTGCAATTCCACGAACCGAGTTTCCAATCGCTAGTCCCTTTTCGTCGCAGTGGTCTTCGCCGATGGTTCCGGTCCGTACTCTCTTGTTGATTGTTCGTTGCTAATGATTTTTTAAAGGCTGGCTTGCAGGGCCTGACACCAACTATCAGTATGCAATCTACGAAATACTCCGTTACAACGCAACGCAACGAAACGCAAGGTGTATCTCCAATTACTCCAATACTATTGATAAGCAATGCAGTATCGGTTTCGATATAGTTCTTGTTTTTTTTCTCTCAAGAGGATCATGATAGCCTATTTGGACCCTTTACAGAGAGCAATCTCATTGAATGAGAACTGAATGTGCACCCCTTATCAATAAGAATTCAATCCTTTCTTGAAAATACAGAACAGTAATACTGTTATTCTACCAAGTATCGGAGCCCTAGCCACCTCTTCGTCTTGCTTCTACAATATCACCAGTAGAACACCACACCTGGGATTTAGCTATATGTACAAAACCATTTCCATCTAAAACATTTGTCCTGCAATGAGAATTTCCTTCATCTGCAGCGAAAAGTTAAGCTAGTTATACTTCAAATACTGTTATTGGTAGCGTAATCCTTAACTAAAACAACGTATAGCCCTAGCTCGAAAAATGGATTTAGCTAGGGCTCGGTTAGGTAGATCACACTTCGTAAGGCACTAAGTAAAAGTGATCTTTTCAACATTACAGGAAGAAGCCTACATAGAACTACAAAATAAGTCTATCGAACCCTTCAAATGGCCACGGAACCGGTTCCAGAAATCCAGGATTTCCAGTGAAAAAGACCTACATAGAACATCTGTATAAATCAGTCTTCTGACACCTTGAACTTCTAAGAATTTAACGAGTTATCCAGAAAACGCCAAATTGCTCTTTTACTGGCAATTTTATAGCCAGAACAAGATTCGGAGTCCCTGGAAAGCCCATTTCGATAGCCCGTGGCCTTTTGTACCGGATATTTTGGGCTCCCGAAACCTATCATGAAACTATGGCGTTTTAAAAATTACTTATGAGATTCTGAGAAGTTTAAAGTGCCGGAAGACCGCTTAATTTTCTGGTTCTATGATGGCTTTTTGTACTGCTTGTTACGGGCTTCTGGAATCTATTCCGTTGTCATCACTTGGCCAGTTTTACTCTACCAAGGAACTAAGACATTTTCTGGATTACTTAAGATGTTCTGAGAAGTTTGAGGTGTCAGAAGACTTATTTGTATTGTAGTTTTATGTTGACCTTTTACCGATGATTCCGGGTTTCGAAACATTTTCCATGGTCATCCCATGGCCAGTTCTACCCTACAAAAAACTATGCTAAAAACTATGGCATTTTCTTAGTTACTCATGAGATTTTGAGAAGCTTAAGGTATCGGAAGACTGATTTGTTTTGCAGTTCAACGTTGGCCTTTTGTACCGGGAATTTCGGGTCTCCGGAACCTATACCGTGGCCCTACTAAGAAACTAAGACGTTTTCTAGATTACTCATAAGAATCTGAGAAATTTGAGGTGTCGGAAGCCTGATTTGTTTTGTATTGTTTTTTTTTGTACCGGAAATTTCGGGTTTCTGGAACCTGTTCCACGGCCATCAAATGGCCAGTTTTACCCTACCAAGAAACTAAGTTACTTGTGCGATTCAGAGAAGTTTGAGGTGTTGGAAGACCGATATATTCCGTGATTCTATGTTGGCCTTTTATACCGGATATTTCGGGTTTCCGGAACCTGTTGGGTGATCATCCGGAGGTGAATTTTTAACTATTTGGCTATTGCTGTTGACCATTCACATTGACCATTAATAACTTATACTAAAACATCCGTTATGATGATGATTTCAGAATACTAAACATTTGCTCTAAAACTGACAATTCAAAACTCCCCATCTACTTTCTGGACTACTATTCTCCTTGACCACAATTGCAACCGCTTGCATTTTAGTAGAAAATTGACCGAGAACGAGCTATTTCAAATTGTCAAGATTCGTCCCGGCAGATTGAGGGTAAAAAGAAACCTTGAGAAAAAATATGTTACCTAATTGTCAATTCATTCATCTAATCCGAGCACCAGCATTTTTAGCGTTTTTGGTTCATTGGGACCCTCTTTAGCGGTGCGGCAAGATGCACGGCTACAAAGCAAGACCATGCTGAGGGTGGCTGGGCTCGATTCCCGGTGCCGGTCTAGACAATTTTCGGATTGGAAATTGTCTCGACTTCCCTGAGCATAAAATTATCATCGTGTTAGCCTCATGATAAACGAAGAAGAAGAAGAAAGAAGGTTCATTTATAATTTGGCGTCAGTAGTAAGAACTTCATTGGGCTGCGAAATGGTGAGTTGACATCCGGGAAGGGGCGCCTAACATAGCTCTGGTCCTCACAAGTTCCAATACTCACGCTTCCACGGGTCTTCCGATGACAATTGACCGCCAGCTAAGGGTTGCGTACTTAGCTGGTAGTGCAGCCTGGGCACTGTTGTCCTTCTGACATCAGCTAGAGTGAGAGGGTGCGTCCTGTGGGGTCTGCCTAGGATGTGGTGGGGTTCGACAGTGGGCTCTGTTGCACTTCTATAAAAAGCTGCATGTGTCGCCAAGCAGGCCCTATCAAAGCGACCGTGTGCTGCTCAAAGCGCACTAGCCTAGTCCTGGTGTTGGGTAGGACTTTAAACAAATTTGACCCGACTGATCGAGCGTCTGTCCACCAAGGAGGTGCGGCTCCAACAGCGTCTGTTCTGGTATCCAGCGGCTGAGTATGAAATGCTATTTCCCGGAAGCTATACCTAAGATGGCAGCCCCATCCCGGTGGATAGGGAACCTTGGGCCAACAACCTACTGTTCCCGAAACATCAATTTGTTCGAGAATCCGATAATGAAAGAATACGGACTGATTTTACGGCGACGACTCTTAGCGCGAAACAACGGACACGAATAGGAACATGGAACGTTTTAACCCTAGCCCAGCAGGGTAAATTGGCACAACTTGCCAATGAGGCACGCCGCATGAAGCTTGAGATCCTGGGACTGAGTGAAGTCCGTTGGCCAAACTTTGGAGAACACAGAACGCCGTCGGGACAAGTTCTGCTATACTCTGGTTTACGAGGTGAACACGCTCCCCGGCATCGCGGAGTTGGCTTCCTACTAAGCGCTCAGGCACACTCTGCGCTTATGAAGTGGGAACCTATAAGTGAAAGGATAATCGTTGCCAGATTTAGAACACGGGTCCGAAACCTTACTATAATCCAATGTTATGCGCCAACCGATGCTGCCGATCTGCAAGACAAAGAGAACTTTTACAGTCAACTCAATGCCGTCGTAGATAGAATTCCGAAGGGTGATATCAAGATCTGTTTGGGCGACTTCAATGCGAAGATCGGATCCGACAACTCGAACCATGAGCGCATTATGGGACGCCATGGTCTCGGAGAAATGAGCGAAAACGGAGAGCTGTTCGCAGAATTTTGTGATAATAACGACATGGTGATCGGGGGATCGCTCTCAAATCGAACCACATCTGCATCAGCCGAAAATGGAAACGGAGCCTTCTTGATGTACGGAATAAACTTAGTGCCGATATCGCGTCTGATCATCACCTCCTCATCGGGGAAATACGCCTGCGCATTGCGCGGATTCGTCGGCAGGAGGAAAGAAAATTATTTTGAGCTTTTTAGTGGAATGTTTTCACCTGTCATAAGACGAGTTTATACGATCCCATTGAATTCCACCACTTAATTGTATCTTGACAGATACGTATTTCGACCTCAACAGTAAGGCCGTCTTCAGTGTCTCGTACGTCGAGTCAAGTACGTCAAGTAAGTCGAGTCAAGTACGAGACACTGAAGACGGCCTTACTGTTGAGGTCGAAATACGTATCTGTCAAGATACAATTAAGTGGTGGAATTCAATGGGATCGTATAAACTCGTCTTATGACAGGAGGAAGAAAGAGTTGGACGACGATTCAACACACGCCGACTGGAAGATGCCACGGTGAAACGGTCCTTCGTTGAAGAACTGGAGACGCGTGCTGCAGATATTCCGGAAGGTGGCAGCGTGGAAGACCAATGGATCGCCATCAAGAATGCCTTCATCGCCACCAGCGAGAACAATCTGGGCGAACTACGCACCCAGAGAAAACAATGGATCACCGATGAGACCTGGAGGAAGATAGAGGAGCGAAGAGAAGCCAAAGCCGCGATAGAGCGATCAAAAACCAGAGGAGCCAAAGTTCTAGCCCGCCAACGATACGCGGCTCTTGAGAAGGAAGTAAAACGCTCATGTCGACGGGACAAGCGAGCGTGGGCAGACTCTCTGGCCGACGAAGGAGAGAGAGCCGCCGCAACCGGGGACATTCGCCTCCTCTACGATATCTCACGACGCTTAAGCGGGGCGAAGATGAATGCAACGATGCCTGTGAAAGACGCGAATGATCAGTTATTGACCGACCCAACTGACCAGCTGAAACGCTGGTTCGAGCACTTCGAACAACTTTTTCAAGTGCCAGCCAGGCCATCACCACCTCGGCATGATCTAGGATCCGACGTATAACACGCGTCAATACCGAAGCTCCATCACTGCTAGAGATTCAAACAGCCATCCAAAGCATGAAATCGAATAAAGCCCCAGGGGTCGACCGCATATCAGCCGAGATGCTCAAAGCTGACCCCATGACATCCGCTCAACTACTGCATCGTTTATTTCATAATATCTGGGACACCGCAACTTTCCCGGTCGACTGGATGCAAGGTATCTTAGTAAAGGTGCCCAAAAAGGGTGACCTGACTGTATGCGATAACTGGCGAGGCATAATGTTGCTGTGTACCGTTCTCAAAGCTCTGTGCAAAATTATCCTAGCCCGGATTCAGGAGAAGATCGATGCGACTCTCCGGCGGCAGCAAGCCGGATTCCGTGCCGGAAGATCCTGTGTGGACCATATTGTCACGCTCCGCATCATTCTGGAGCAGGTCAACGAATTCCAAGAGTCCCTTTACTTGGTATTCATTGACTACGAAGCAGCTTTCGACCGTCTCAATCACGAGAATATGTGGGGCGCCCTGAGACGCAAGGGAGTTCCTGAGAAAATCATCGGCCTCATCGAAGCACAGTACGAGGCCTTTTCGTGTAGAGTGCTGCACAATGGGGTCCTGTCCGACCCTATCCGGGTCGTAGCTGGCGTGAGGCAATGATGTATCCTATCACCGTTACTGTTCCTCATCGTAATCGATGAGATTCTGGTAGGTGCGATTGACCGTGAACCAAACCGCGGGCTGTTATGGCAGCCTATAACCATGGAGCATCTAAACGACTTCGAATTGGCTGATGACGTTGCACTCCTCGCGCAACGGCGCTCTGATATGCAGAGTAAGCTCAACGACCTTGCCGAGCGCTCCTCTTCGGCAGGTTTAGTCATCAACGTGAACAAAACCAAATCGTTGGATGTAAACACGGCGACCCCTTCCAGTTTCACAGTAGCCGGGCAACCAGTGGAGAATGTTGAAAGCTTCCAATATCTTGGTAGCCAAATGGCGTCGGACGGCGGTACCAAGATCGACATAGGCGCACGGATCAAGAAAGCAAGGGCTGCCTTTGCGAGTTTAAGAAATATTTGGAAAAACCGGCAGATAAGTGAACGCACCAAAATTCGAATTTTCAACTCTAACGTGAAATCTGTGCTGTTATACGCTAGCGAAACATGGTGTGTATCAGTGGAGAACACTCAACGGCTGCAGGTGTTCATTAACAGATGCCTGCGGTATATAATTCGGGCCTGGTGGCCTCACAACTGGATCTCAAACAATGAGCTCCATCGTCGTTGTCACCAGAGGCCGATAGCAACAGAAATTCGGGATCGGAAGTGGGGCTGGGTCGGCCACACTCTACGTAGGGCGGAAACGAAATCTGTAAACAAGCATTAGACTGGAACCCAGCGGGACATCGCAGCAGAGGCAGACCCAGAGGCTCATGGCGGCGAAGCCTCAATAAAGAAATTAAAGAAGTCGACCGAAATCTAACCTGGCAACAGGTTAAAGCGATAGCCGGGCAACGCTCAGGATGGAGATCTTTCAAGTCGGCCCTTTGCACCACCGGAGGTGTACAGGATCCGTAAGTAAGTAAGTAAGATAAGTCAATTGAAAAAAAAGTCAGCCAGTTTCAAATATAACGAAATTTTAATGCAGGTGTCAGCCTAATCTATTTTGTAGTTTTATGTTTGCCATTTTTTACCGGAAATTCTGGATTTCCGAAACCTGTTCCATGGCCATCGCACGGCCAGTTTTACCCTACCAAAAAACTAAAACTAGATTACTCATGAGATTTTGAGAGGGTAGTTTTATGTCGGCCTTTTGTTCTGAAAATTCCGCTTTTCCGGAACCTGTTCCGTGGCCATTGCATGGCCAGTTCTACCCTACTGTAACACTATGACGTTTTCTAAGTTACTTATGAGATTCTGAAAAGTTTGAGGTGTCGGAAGCCTAATTTGTTTTGAAGTTTTTTTGTTGACCATTTTTTACCGGAAATTTCGGGTTTTCGGAATCTGTTCCGTGGCCATTGCATGGCCAGTTCTACCCTACTGAAAAACTATGACGTTTTCTAAGTTGCTTATGCGATTCTGAGAAGTTTGAGGTGTCGGAATCCTAATTTGTTTTGTAGTTTCATGTTGGCCATTTTTTACCGGAAATTTCGGGTTTCCGGAACCTGTTCCGTGGCCATTGCATGGCCAGTTTTACCCTTCCAAGAAACTAAGGCATTTTCTAAATTACTCATGAGATTCTGAGAAGTTTGAGGTATTGGAAGCCTAATTTGTTATGTAGTTTTATCTTGGCCTTTTGTACCGGAAATTCCGGTTTTCCGGAACCTGTTCCGTGGCCATTGCATGGCCAGTTCTACCCTACTGAAAAACTATGACGTTTTCTAAGTTACTTATGAGATTCTGAGAAGTTTGAGGTGTCGTAAACCTAATTTGTTTTGTTGTTTTATGTTGGCCATTTTTTACCGGAAATTCCGGGTTTCCGGAACCTGTTCCGTGGCCATCAAATGGCCAGTTTTACCCTATCAAGAAACTATGGCGTTTTCTAAGTTACCTATGAGATTCTGAAAAGTTTGAGGTGTCGGAAGACCGATATGTTCGGTGATTCTATGCTGGCTTTTTATACCGGATATTCCGGGTTTCCGGAACCTATTCGAAAGTCATCCGGAGGTCAATTTTTGTCTATTTGATCATTGTTGTCAACCATTCACATTGACCATTAATTAATTATACTAAAACACCTGTCACGACGTTAAAAATTTCAAAATGCTAAACATTTGCTCAAAAAATGACTTATGCCACACTTCAAAACTCCCCCCTCTAAAAGAGGGAGGGTCATCCTGAGCATTTTACCCCTATACATGCTGGAACTGCTATTCCCCTTGATCACAGTTGAAACCGCTTGCAATTTAGTTAAAAATTGACCGAGAACGAACTGTTTTAAGTTGTCAAGATTCGTCCCGGCAGTTTGAGGGTTAAAAAAATATATAATTTTTTTGTCCATCATTTCTCCATCATGACCCATAGTGCAAAATAATACATCTATTATCTGCTACAACATATCAAAAAATAAAAAATATTGAAAAATTCGTTTTTGAGAAAATCGATTTTTAAGTTCTATTTTCAATGTTTGCATTTTTTTTTCACAGTGTATATTTTTTCACATAGCCCCATTGATTACATAAAACTTTGCCAAAGACACCAGAATGATCGGAAAAGCCGTTTTCAAGTTATATTTTTTTGAAAGTGTTCAAGGTATTTTTGCTTTGGCCCTTGTCAAAAGTTACACTAGAGTTAAAACGGCAAACCAATGATGGAGATAATGTGTTTTGGCCATAAAGGATGTATGGTCAAAATTTCAGAGTAATCAAAAAATTTAAAATTGAACTCTTGAAAAAAAATCGTGGTTTCACAGAGAATTCAAGATAAAATTTTCAAAACGACTTATCTGCTTTTGTAAACAAAGATTCAAACGTCGATTGCACGAATCTGATATCACTTCGACACAAACCAACGCCGAAACCTTCAACTACCTATTGGTAGTGTTTGTTTGCGTGGGAGTGCTATCAGATTCGTCAAATCGACGTTCGATTTTTTGTTTACAAAAGCAGATAAGTCGGTTTGAATATTTTGTCTTGAATTGTTCATTTGGTAAGTAAGTCAGTAAAGAACGGTAAAGCCATCTTCAGGTTTTGTACCTGACTGTTCAAGACAGTAAGGAAGACAGTCTTACCATTACAGGGTATCTATTATATTTCTGGAAAAAAATAATTGGATGTGTTATAACTATGTCAATTATTATCCGATTTTGATTATTCAGAGATGCCTGAACTGGAAATTTAATATGTTCATAAAACCGACTATGGTCATTGGATTCCGAAGATACTCCGGATTTTTTGAAGGTATGTTGTAGCATTTAATAATATTGTATATAATTTTGTAAATAGATTTTGTAAATAAATTAGATTGTAAGTATTTAAATCTTTCAATCGCCACGCGTGTTCAACAGGAGTTACGAAGTGTTTGATTTTCATGTTCCTCGTATAACTAATAAGAATCACTTTTAGAGTAGTTTGTGTTAGATTTATTCTATTTTTTAAAGGAAACCGTATAGTATGTCGTTGGGGTGCGTATGTTGTATTTACCTGTTGGCAGTTGTTGCTAAATAAATAAATAAATAATTAGAAAAAAAACGGCTCAAGATCATTCGCGAAATATCTAAAATATAATTATTTTCAATGTAGTTTTGTTTCGTTTTTCAATGTGAACCTTTTCACAGGTATCTAGGGTCGGTAAACGGAGTTTCCTTCAAAACTTATTTCGGTATTCTTAAACAAAATGGGTGGATTTAACAAACAACGAATAATGAGAAGATCTACTTGCACATCATTACATTTGACTGCAATCTCTGGCCTTCATTACAGTCGCTTTTTAATCAAATGCCTAAATGAAAACTATTTTATTAGCTTTATTTAATTGAATGTCGTTACCTGTCATAAAACAAGTTACTTTGCTATTTCCTTTCACTGTTGGTTGTATACTGAGGTATTCGGAGCTCAGCAGTAAGACTTGAGACACCGAAGATGGGCTTACAGTAGTTAAGGTCGTATTACGTATATGTAAAGCTTCAGTCAAATAGGAAAATTGAATAAACAGACAAATTACTAATTTCATAACTTGAAATCTATATTTCAATAGGGGAACGGTTCGGCACAGCACTCATCGCTAAACAAAGAAATACGGCACCAAATTCGTCGCTTCTTTTTGTCAAAATGCGTGCTCACTGCTGAAAAAAATCACAAAAATAATAAACAAACCAAATTCCTTTCCATTGCTTTGTTTTTGATGGGATGGAAATAGAAGCTATGAGATGAAGTGCCGAACCGTTCCCCTAGTTATTGCCCTGAACTTCTCCCGTTTTCTTATTATTGGAATATATCTCTCACTGGGAAATTGCCGCCTTGTAGCTTAGTGTTCATTTCCTCGGTTGTTAACTACGAAGTTTCCAAGCCAAGTTACCATTTTTACATTCGTATATCATGAGGCTAACACGATGATCATTTTATGGTCAGGGAAGTCGAGAAAATTCCCATCCCGAATATTTCCTGGGAATCGAACCCAGCCACCTTCAGCATGGCCTTGCTCTGTAGCCACACATTTTACTGCACGGCAAAGGAAGGCCTCCGTTCTTGGAAGCGGTGAAATCGATTTGTTTTTAGCCATTCTAGTTTAGTGAGTTGGTGTTTTAACAGGGGCGTCTCGTGGACTTTTGCTACACCTGTTCTACCAAGCTGATAATAGTAGTTTGTGCAACAAGTTGCAAAAAGATGATTTTTTCAGCACGAGTTGTACGTTTATCTAACAAGGCTTGCCGAGTTGGATAAATACTACGAGTGCAGAAAAAATCGAGTTTTGCAACGAGTTGCACACGCTATTTTTTGCAATGACGAAAAATGAACTTTAATTTGATAAATCTGTACCAAAATTGTACAGTCTAATTTACTCGTACTCCACATGATCATTCTTGCCAATAAATTATGTTGCTGTGGAGAACAATCAGATTCCATGGTACCGTGCCACATTGCATAGTTCGATATGCCGTGAAGCGATAGATGTACTTGCCATTGGAAATTGTTGATGTCATGTCCTCCAGACTATTTAATTTATTACGGGGCGCATAGAATACACCATTTGAGTCCTTGCCCAAGCTAGTCATGTAGCCAAATGTAGTCATGTAACTACTGTTCTGATGTTGGTTTTTCATTATAGCATCCAAATGAGTGTTATAATGAATATTATGCAACCCATTTGAGTTGCATAATGTTCATTAAAGCACCCATTTCATTGGTATGGAAAAGTAGGCCGTTTTATCACTCAAAGACGAACTGTAATACCAGATATTATGATCAGGAATTGCAAAAAAGATATTCATCAAGCTGAGTGGTTACGAATGAAAGTTGTGCATTTGATCTATTATTGAAACCTTTTTTTGTACAACTTAACCAAATATTAGAAGAAAGAGCCTTCTATAAATAGTTCGGTTTTGGAGCAGTTCTATAGCCGTTCCGTATACTTAGTATACGAGAAAGGCAAAAACAATTTAAATAAAAAGGATTTACAAAACAATAAATAGCTTATTAATCTCTTTTGTTACAAAAATGTTTTAAATTTAGATGCACTTAAAACTTTTAACTCTCGCAAATCGTCTAAAATCTAACTTGCTAACAGTTGGCAATAACTGGATATTGCTCAGAATAGAGATCTTTCAAATCGGCTCATTCTACCATTCGGGGTACACGGGTCCCATCGCCGCTAATATTTTAACTCTCACATATTTTGTTGTTATGATAGAAATGTTATTAAACATTATTAGTATAATTGTTTGATGCGACCCCAGATTGTTACGACCAATGAGTCACATTTTGAAGCTGAAATGTGTTCCAGTTATAGTTATTTAATTTTTCAAATTTAGTGAAAACTATACCTTTTTCTCTATGTTGATTGATTTTGAGTATTCGTAAAAAAAGCATTATTTAATGTCTTTTTTGAAAACGCAAACATTAATTTAATATTGTTCTTGATGCATTGCATATTCATCAGGAAAAAAAAGTAGAAGGTTGTATCCGAGACACGACCGCCAATTGGACGTAGGATTACGTAAGTGTAGAAGATTTTATTTTGAAACTCTGAATATGTTTCTTGCTGCTGATTTTTGAAGATGGGGCTGTATATTCAATCTGGGTTGGAATATCCTCGGCATGTCGCATATCCTGGAAATAAATGGGCGAAAACCCGATTGTTACTATAAACTCATTTCGGTTTATAACTATAAGCAGAGTATTAAAGAAACATAAGATCGGTAAACAACAGCCTTAACAACATCTTCCTCCATGAATATTTGGTGGCCCTGAAAAGGGCCGTTTGTTTATGTTGGCTTGAAGCCTTTTGAAGTGATGTACGCCGTGGTCCCGATGAATGTTAAAGGATGTATAAATCCACTGTTGGGCTGAATCTGTAGAAAACAAAGAAAAGAACAAAACGGAAAGAATGTTTCATATTAAATACATTATGATCTAAATATAAATTTAGTTACCAAATACTCAAGTTTCATTTTCAGGATCAATTATCTATTTTTGCTACGGACTGTCCGGCTGATGTCAATGATTGGTCATTCAGGTTGAAATCGAACGTTTCGGCAGATGAACTAGCGGAACAACGACGATCAGTGACGTTAATTCACTTCACTGGGATGGCATCGGTTCTAGAATAAAATAACATAACTGATGAAGAGAACTATGTTTAATTCTAAATCATTAGTTTTACCTCGGGACACCGCAAGAATCGACAAAATAGGCCGGTGGTAGGAGAAGTACGTGCAGTATCTCCTGCATTCCACACTTACGTTCCGGGTGAACGTTAGATCGAGACATGTGCCACCCAGAGTAGTCGCTATAGTTGGATCCGAAGCACAATCCAGATAGAGAAACTGCTTCATGAACCAGATGAAATCTCTGTTCTCCTCTTTTGTCACATCAATATTAAAGTCTCCCGACACTACCACGGGCATGGCAACATGGGTGTACTTTATGAGGTTGCGCACTAAGAAATATTTCTTTTGCTTCAGGGTGGTACCTAGTAAATATACTAAATTTAATGCAACATACTTAAAGACAAACACAACTATACTATTTGATTATACCTGGTGAAATATATACCGCAAACAGTAACGTGCGGGTTTCCATGATCGAAACCTCTGCAGCACAGCAGTCCCCATATTCGTCTGCTACACTCAATGCTGGGTCATAGCTTTCATTGAGCTTCGTAATGGCGTGAGAAACGGCCATAGTTGACGAACCAGCACGTTCAAATATTGCCACTCCTCCCGCTCTTGTTCCGTCACGCTTCTCTTGACAAACACAAAGGTATCCATTGATGTTTGTGGTTGTGCCGTTGTCAAGCCAAGTTTCGCTCATTGCAAGCAAATCAACGGCGGTAAGCACCCGATCTGTTGCAATGTCCGACGAGTGTGCATTCAAACTTTGTACATTGATGCTCATCAACGTACAAGCCAACCTGTTTGCGGTTATAGCTTCCATGATATCGTCTGTAATGGTGCGCATACGATGGTTACTCAAACGTTCAAGTTCCGTCCGAAGGTCGTTCATTCTAGGGGTCATAGAACCCTTTCCGTGGTGGAACCGGAATGAGTTACTGGCATTCGTCAGATACAATCCGTCGATTGATGTAACCCTGGAAAGACCAACGTAAACTAGCTGCTGTTCCTGACCCTTATCGTAATTATATACGACTTCCGAGAATGTGCCTCCCTGGGACTTATGGACTGTGAGGGCACACGCACTTACAACGGGAAACTGAACTCTTTTACACTTAACACCACCGTTAAGGGTTACGTTCGCCGATCGTTTGACGATTGGAGTCCAGCCTGTTTGTAGCACCCCAGGTCTCGAATACACCAGCGGTCTGGCCTTCACTCTCAACATCTTCCCAATGGACTCATTTTCGAATGCCATCCAAAGCCTCGTGATTGCCTGTTGCTGCGAGTTTCCTTCATTGTACTCAACATGCATGAGCTCTCCGATCGCTCCGTTCACGATGCCATCTTCGACATCCACGTTGGTGGTCAGCATATAAGGTGTACCAAGAACAAGACGCAACAGATACGGTAAGCCACCAGTCTCTACTACACTCATCTTATGCACCTTTGTGCGAGCACTGGCCAGCTGGGAATTGTCCTTATAACCAGAGTATAGGTCATCTGCAGTACATTCGACAGCCTCTCGATCCATCAACGCCACAGAGTTATACCGTTCGACATCAGCGTTCCGATGGAATAACCGGATCCCTCGAGGGACATGCTGCCGACACCACTCCTCCGTACGGAACCTGCTTTCAATAAGCTCGATTTCCTCAGACGACATCCGCTCACCGTTGCCAATTTTGTGAGAATGCTGGAGAACTGCTCGTTGGTTTGTCGCATAACTTGAACCAATGGGTAGAAGTCGAGAGATTGCCATAAAACGGCGCCATGCATGGAGTTTATGCTCGGTTTAAACACCGCCCGTGCATTGACCGGTGGCAATTGACGAAGATCGCCGCAAAATACGATCGGCATTCCACCGAACGGATCGTCGTAGTTCCCCGTGATTTCTTGAAGCCGGACATGTACTGTGTTGAGGACATCAGCACCCAGCATGCTTGTTTCGTCGATAATGATGAGCATCACGTTGGCGAAGGCGTTCCGGTACAGTTGTAATGCCTCGAAACTCAGCTTTGAGCTTTGCCTACGCGACATGCAAATCCGGAATGCGGAATGCACTGTTGTTCCACCTATTGCAACCGCTGCTTTTCCAGTGGATGCGCATGCTACATAAGCGTTGTGCTGCTTATTATGAGCTTGGCTGTACCGGTTCACTGTCTCCATTAGAATGCGCAAAGTGAACGTTTTGCCACAGCCCGCCGGGCCAGTGAAGAATATTTGCACTGGTTTGCAGTTTTCTTCAGAGGAATGCAAGCTGTGGATTACTTGCACAATCAAATCCCGCTGCTCTGCATTCGTGGCACGCACCATTTCACAATATTCTTGCTTTGACAAGACATTTGATCGCTGTTTGACGACAGCTGCCAAGGGTCCTGTTGGCAAGTTGTGAATATCGTCATCATTCGGCTCCATGACGATCGTGCGGACGAACTCATCGCGCTTCTGGTCGGCAATCACCTGCTGCTCATCGTCTTCGCTGCATATGCGGATGTATTCCTCCACAACCTGATCCAAGTTCATTTCGCAGTCATACTCCTTGTGCTTTGCCAAAATGGCGGCCTCGTTGTCTTCATACAACTTCAGGAACTTGTTCCGATCAAGTACATCGCAGACTTCATTCCTGAACGGTAGGAAGAGGAGAACCATCTCACGCTTATAGTCGACCATTTCCGCCATACTGTACGAGCACCAACGCAATACACGGGGAACTAAACGGAGTCTATATGAATGCTTCGTGGATCTTTCTTCCGAATAATATGCTGCGAAATCCGCCAAGCAGATATCATCCATTCCTCGGCGCAGTTCATACCGTTGAATGATGTTTAGCGTCCACACATCGGTGGAATTGTCGTCGAGATCCTCTTCGTCCATCTGTTTGTTCCGCTTCTTGGATTTTATTCGCTCTTGTGGCCACATTGTCGCAATAAACTCAACCTAAAACGAAATTGAATTCTAAATTGTGAAAACTATATCATTTGATGAATGGTACCTTGCGGCTGGCTTCTGACATCGGTTGCCGAAGCAAATACCAAGCAGCCTCCTGGGCAGACATTTCCACGGAATTTAACATTTTATGCTGACCTTCTTCAACAATCCATTGTAGTCCTGGTCTGGATGCTCTTCCTGGAGCTTTATGAGGTCACGATGTAAACTACTTATGCCTCTGTTGGTCTTGTTTACGTATTCCACAACATAAGCAGCACATGAAAACTCCTCCAGCACAAACTGCAAATCCATATTGGATTTGAGCTTCTCAGCGATCCAAGGATTGAATGGATTGGTCCAAAGCTGCGTCATGGAACGTTTCAGCAGAACTGTTGGTCGGCGAATGGAAGAGCGAATCACGTCCAAGTAGTAATCGTACGTGCAACTGCTATCAACGAGAAACGCGTCAAGGCTATCGTAGACCTTCGTTTCAAGAGCTTCTCGCATTTTCGCTGCCTTTCTGTTTGGCTGTTGCAGTCAGCCATCCCCGGCTGTAATGGGGATCAGAATTCTGGTTTGATCCATTGGCCAGTACGGAATATTGATCCGGCAACGTTTATCGTTTCGCTTGAAACACGTAAACGTGTGTTTATGAACCTAAAAGGGTTTGACATTGTGAGTGATTACTTGCTAGAAACTATGCGAAATGTAAACCCACCTGATTGCCATAGGTCTCAGGCAGATCTTCCGATCTGATGGAGGACAGAAAATCGATCAACTCAACAGTAGCGGGCATTCTTTCGGAAACATCCTCACGGGGATCGTTCGCCAGCCAGAGCAGAATATGTGCATGCGGGCTGCCACGATGCTGGAACTCGATCCTCTTAAAATAATCTACAACGTGGTATTTGCCGAACGGGCTCAACCTGGTCGATGACAGAAGGCGCAGAAAGATGTTTACCAACTTGTGAAAATATGCACAGCACGTGACAGGATCTTCGCTGACAAGTGTAGCACGCTGGAGTGCAGACAACTGTTGCACAATATCGTCCATTTCCGCAATGTTAGAGCCACCAGAAAGCTTCCGCAGAATGCTTAGTAGGTGAGGCCATCTAATTTCATTTGCACTCATCGTCAAAAACATCGTGGGTTTCCCCAGCTGCCGGATCATGGCGAAAACATCCCGTTTTCTTTGCTGCCAATATTGAACGGAGTTCGGAATAGATTTCAGAAAAGAGAGGTTACGCTCAATACAGCTTTCCAAAAATTCCCGATCTTGCAACTGCGCCCTTGTTATGTTGGCCGTGCCCATGCATTTAAAGGTATTGTTCAATCCTTCCGATACCCGCAGCCGCATGATTTTCATGGCCATATACAAAATATGCTCCGGTCTCGCGCCCCGCCGATCCCGACGTCGCACCTCGCTAGTAGCCATCATGAACGCTGTCACATGGACTTCACGGTTGAAGCATCTCGGATGACCAAGATAAATATCAGGGAAAGACAGCTCCTCAGCAAACTCATCGTAGATAATGGAAAGCGGTTTCTGATTTTGTGCCGGTGCAAGTTCCAGACACTTGTCTTCATTCCACATGAGCGTATGTTGTTGTCCAATCATCATTTCTACCTCGTTCATCTCGTCGACGACTTCAAGGTCTACTGCCCTACGTTCCTCCGAAATATCCGTCTGCTCTGTTTGTCCGATCGCAGCCAAGTTTTCTTCATTGAAAACAATTCCATTCCGCCTGTAGAGCGGTGTAGTAACCAGATAGTTCAGCCATGCTTTAACGGTACCTTTCTTCACGTAGCCGGACAAGTAACTTGATTTGTGTATGAAGTGTTTCTTGATGCACACGTTGATAGCATAGTCGTCATCCAGTTGGCGGGGAAGTTCGCCTACCATCTGGGCCACGTCGACTGGAATGTTGATAATTTGGCCGATTATTGCCAAACTACCTGTTGCATGTTAATGAAAGTAGGTTAGGAAAATCATATATTTATTTGATGTAATACATTTTTAAGTTAAAATAACTTTTCCACAAACCTGCAGTATGCCGCAAACGACGAAACTGCATGAAATTGATCCTGGGAGACACCAGTCTTGTGGTGAGTGGGTCTAGCGGAGGCAAATTGGACGGAAACTTGGGATATGTAAAGCCATTCGATTGCGACAATGTGGAATTGATCCGCGGTTCAGGCTTGTTCGACATGTAGCACACGCCAAAAATCCTTCCACCGTTTCGAAATAATTTGTCGCCAGTAACACGGCAGCATTTGAGTCGGAGATTGGTTTCAAATCATTCCTGAACCAGATTCTAGCACACACATCACAAGCGCAACCGAAATCGTTTTCCACGAAACGTTTCTGGAACTCCCGATCAGCCCGATCGAAATTGGGTTCGTCTTGTGTTAAAAGCGAAGAAATATGTTCGCCATCATCAGCGACAGCAGACACGTTTTCTTCAAAGTCACCACGCTCATCATCGACATCTGCTCTTGCGGACTGCATCACAACACCGGCGTCGGAATCTTCATGATCAGAGTTTACGACCGTATCAGCACGGATTAAGTTGAATTCTACTCGAAGAAATTGTAACACGGGAAGATTAATCCTTATTGACAGACAGATATACATAATTGACAGATGCATTCGCATTTAAAATGACTGTACCAAGTACAATAAGACATTTAAAAACATGAAAAATTATTGCCAAGCGTACTATAAACAACAATAGCATAGTAATATAAAATTCAAGTAGCATGTGTTTAGGATATATTTGTACAAAACACACTATCCAAAAGATTAAGTAAATCTTAACTTTATGTCATAAAAATCTATTTGTTAAAATTTTGCGATTCGCTGGAATCTAATATGTTATTGTTCCAAATACAAAATTCAACATTCAATTGAATCAAATAATAAACAAGTAAAAGACACCGTAGATTTAATACGACCCAATAATTCATTAAATAAAATAATATTTGAGAAGCTCCAACTATTTAATTCAAATTTAATCCGAATCATACTCAAATTCAGAACAATTAAATAATATGTCCGAAAAATATATCGAAATTCAAACTCAAGACAAAATAGAAATTCGGTTCAAATCTTATCCATTAATACATGGATGCATAATACAAACACAATCGATTTGCAAATTTAATTTAACACCAAATCAAAGGACCAAATGTTACAGATTGTGTGATTTCAACTCTACTGGTAGGCTAATGTAACCTACCAAGTGAATGAATTCGGAACTATATTAACAAATTGAATATCTAAGAACTTTTGGGCTTTTGAGATTGGAATTATATTGTTCCATTTATCGTTTAGCGATTTATAAAAACCCAACAAACAATTCAGGCTAAATAAGCTAATAAGTAAACATTTGCAGTATATATTTCGAAGTACTTGAAGAACTTCAGCCGTAAAAAGTACTTACCATGTTGTCAATGCTACATTTATTGAAAATAATATATAAATTATGTGTAATAACAATGTAATACATTCGACGACAAGCAAAGAGAAATAGAGGTGAAATAGAAAATAGTCGTTGATAATTTCACATTTATAGATAAATCTGCTATATAAAATGATAAAATGCAAAATTTCTATACTGTCATCATAGAATTTGAAGATTAGTTCACATTATTGATATGTATTTACACATTTGCTGCTAATAATAACTTCCTACCTCGAGTTGAGGGCCCTTCGCCAGCGTCCCAACCGGTAGCCGACGACGTACTACCCTTGGCCGCTTTCAACTTGGCCCGATAACTCCGTGCCCGTTCAGCGTCCGTCCTTGGAAGCTTTGAGGGTGCGTCCGATTGTTGATCCCTTTCACGCTTCCTGGAATTGCGTTTATACTTCGCTGCCAAGTATTGCGACATCGCACTGTATTCACTAGTATCGAATAAACTTCTTCTAAGCACAACTAATGTTTCTCACTTCACCGATGTGATACGAGACACTAACTGTATATCGAAAAAATATGAAAATTGCATCACGTTAGCTATTGAAAAGTGATGTCTGTGCTAGAGAATGCATGCATATTGAATGCCAAGTTGAACCTGGTGAGAAAATGTTTATTTCAAGAATACCCCTGTTTAGTAGGTGCTGGGATTAGAGATGATATTCGATTGAAAATTTACTCAAATGTTAGCAATTTTCATATTTATTTAAATACGGCGTTGTTCTGTTGCTCTCAAGCAATTATGAATTGCACTTTGCAGAAAATTCGTCTCAGCTCAAAATACTCCCATGTAATATGATAGTTATTATAAGAACCAATTTGTTTTCCACAATACGCCTATCCAATCACAAGCAGCAATAAAGCTTATGATTTGTACTTTGAAAAACATTTGTCTCGGCTCAATCTTCTCTCGTGTGAAATTATGATTCTGAAAAGAACCCATTTGTTTTCAGTAATGCACCTTCCCAATCACAAGCAGCAACAAAACCGAAGCAGAATCTAGAAAAAATTTCATTTCATTGCTACCGACCCCAATGTCAGCCGCTCGATAAGTTACCGCTAAAACGCGACATACGCCATCATGCGAATCAATTTTCGCAGCATCCCCCTCCGAAGAGCGCTTGCGCTGCTGCTGACGCCAAGCGATTTTAATTTGCACTTTTAAGAAGTAAAAGAAGAAGAAGAAGAAGAGTCGCTGGTTATGTTCGAAAGCACTGGCATCGAACGAACGAAAGGCGGAGCAAACAAGCCGATGCCAAGCGATCATAATTTGCAATTTGATTTGTAAAAGAAGAAGAAGAAGAAGGAGAAGAAGAGGCCCTTGTTATGTACGAATGCATTGGCATCGAAAGAAAGAAAGGCGGAGCAAGCAAGCCGATGCCAATGATACGGCGCTCAAAGGGCGGGGCCTCGAAGTCCATGCAAACGTATTCTGACCAGCCGAAGTCTGATTTTCTCGGAAAATCGGCAGGACAATTTATTACTCGGAAAATCGGCAGGACAATTACATCGCAGCGCCGACCAAAATGAACGGAGGTGAAAAGGATGAGAAGAAACATCATCAAGGGCGTCTCATCAGTAGTAATAAACTACTACTATTACTTATCGGCAGTTCGGCAGGACAATTACATCGCAGCGCCGGCCAGAAGTGACCGACGGTGTAACGGCTGAGAAGAAGGGCGTCTCATCGAAGGCGTCGAGTATCTTCGTGCGTGTCGAGCTGGCCAAGCCCGCCGTTTCGGAGGGTTCCAAAGTCGTCACCAAGTAAGTCTGCGCCTAATGAATGAACGAGGAAGTAGCTTCATTTAAAACGGCCCTTTTCAGGGCCACAGTCTCACTCAAAGAGGAGAGGAATTTTCGTACCGTGCACGCCGGAAATCAAAATTTTGTAATGAATTTCCACTACTGATGCCACTGTCAGCCAATTTAGAATTTGCCGCTGGAACACGATAGAAGTCATCCATCCTAATACATTGTTTTGGAACGTCTCCATGCAAGGAGCGCGTCGGATGCTACAGCCAAAGAACTTTGCCCGTCACCAAGCGATTATGATTTGCATTTTTTGCAGATTTTTGTCTCGGTTCAACCTTCTCTCGTGTAAAAAGATGATTTTGTTTCCAATGACGCGCCTTTCCAATAATAAACAGCAAGTACACCAAATCAGAATCTTGGGAAAATCTCATTTGACGCAACTCAATGATGTGAGACGTCATCATTGTTTAATTCCCGCACTTTTAATAGATAGCAGATTCCAACTTTCTACCGTCGCCAAGCGGTTATGATGTGCACTTTGAAGAAAATATTTTGGCTCTACCTCTCAATAGTACATTTGCCAAGAATTGATTTTGATCCACAATGCGCCTTTCTAATCAATCATAGCAAACAAACGATAGTCCGTATCTTGCGTAAAAATTTCACTTTTCTGCTAAATAGTCACTATTAAGAAAACATTTTCAGTGACGCCGCTGGTATGCGGGGACCGTAATCGCTGCCATTTTTGCAATCAACTCTATCTTCTCATAAAATTTTGGTCCTGAGAAGAACCGGTTTTCTTTCCAAAATGCGCCACTAACAGTAACTAAACGATAGTCCGAAGATTGTTGCTTTTAGCGATGGCCTCTCGATGTTCCACTTTCTGCTGAGACTGCTCCTACGGGCGTCATCGTTGTGCCCGCTCTCCGAGAAAATTTAGTTGAACTGAGGATTGGAGTCGAGCCCGTAGGTTGCACGATTTTGATGTCTGTGCTTGCGATGCACATCGCGATTGGTTGGTTTACCGATTTTCAGTGCCTAGTAAAATTCAATTTTTCAATAGTTCAGCACTTTGAATGCATTTTTTCGATAGCTGAGCAAAATCTTAAAGAGTTCGTCGATCGATTAACACCAAAATCTTTAAAATCGGTTGAAAGACGGCTGAGTTATTAGCCCATACTTCCTGACCACTTTTCGTGACGGTCTCAAATTTGAAACTGCAGAATGACCCCCCAATGTTCCGGAAAGACGTAATCCTACGTCAAAAAGAAAAACAGTTTCCAATCATCGGAATATGAACGAAAGCGTGCGTGGTGCGCGTGCGCCTTTCGGCAAAGCACAAGCCCGACACTATGATCGAGTCTAACCGAAGGTGCGTCGCTTCGTTGATTGTTCTCGCAGCGCGTCGAACGGGTTTGACTCCTGCGCGCATATATGCAGAACTTGCATCTAAACGTGCTTGCTTCGCATGCGAAAGAGGATGATGTGAGGAAACGAAGAAAGCTGGCAACGCTCACGCTCTGGTTCTCTGCGCGCGGAGAACGAGTGACCATACCAAAGAGAAAATTATTTCAAATCATTTGTCATGCCGCAGAACTTTAAATTTGACATCTGGTAGCGCTGCTGTTGGCTCTTCATTATGGATCGTACGACTGGCAAAAGCTTTCTATGTGATGGGGTGTGGTGTGTCGGAGAAACACATATTTAGCTGCAATTTGACTGTACGCCAAACATGTGGCGTTAACTTGATCAGCCTACGAAATATTTTATTTCTTTAGATGTTTAGATGTTGAAATCATTGGAAATATTACGTGACACTTTGTTCGTAACAATTACTGAGTAAATTATTTGCCCTAACAATTAATTGCCAAGACATTAATTTCCTACTAAGTCTTTTGAAGTCTTCTGACCTAAAAATGGTTACCTGTTCCATGAACAGGTAGAACGTATGGACGAGTCGCCTCTGAGGATACGCTCATCCCCTTACACTATGCATAAACTGTGGCGGTTAGACTTGCAAATGGGTTTCCTAATATACATAGTTCAATGTTCAGACACTCTAGTAAATTCACAGAATAACTCGATACCTAGTTTCTGTATGCAATCAGTGCATCGGCACTGATTAAAAGCGCGTAGCAAAACAGTAACCTTCCAACATGTCATGTTTGTTTGCTGAATGTAGCGCTAGCTGGTACACGCTATCACTCGAATGGAATCCTATTTCCTGTATCACCGTAAGGTACACTGAAAAACCGGGAACAAGAGAAACTCTCACTGTTGCGTTCCCAATAGAATCGTGTTCGTATGGCATGAACCAACCGAATGCTGTGACTGCGTGTGAATGAGGCACCTATGTCCTCGATTCACGTTCGAGCGGTTCCTTTCAGTAACGTCGGAATTGCAAAATAGCTACAATCAACATCGACTGATGTGACATTGCTAAAGGCTAGATGTAGTTTAGTTGCAGGTCACTCGAGTGCATTCATACATCTGGCTAATCGATACGGCGTTTAATTGTTTTTCCTTGTAAATGGAGCTTCATACATGATACTTTTAGATTGATTGGATGCTGCGTTTCCAGTTGCCCAACAACGAAATTACCGGTGAAATACCTCAGTGCGTGCATTGATTTTACTTCAGCATTGGTCCAATGTTTGAGCAATTCAATGTCATTTGAATAGTTTATAGAGGCTGTATCTGGGGAACACAATTTCCAATCTTCTTGGAAATATAATAGTGGTCATGCTGGGATTACATTTAATTTTTTTCTTCTATATTCTGCGCCACTGCCACAGAAAGCCCACGATTTTTTTTTTAAATTCACATTTATATTAAATGCCTGAAATCAACCAGGATATTTTTATACGGTTGTATTTATTTGATTTCACAATTAATTTCAATCTGGGACAACTAATCCAGCTTTTTCTACAAACGCCTGCCTCTCAATTTTTTTTGGTGCTAACTCATTGTTTCATTTCAAAGTTGAAGGCCTCAATCGACAGAAATTAAGCACTGCATGTATGTTCCTTGTAAATTTGATGGTATACCAGCTAACTGATTTATGAAACATTATAACTGAGCAACACAAGCTGTGTGACCGCATCATTAATTCGCTCCTGTTTACCATTGTCGTACATTAAGCGCAGCAGTATACAATGCGTACGCCCATCTAGGAGAAAAGCAGTGTAAATAATGATGTTGGTTTTACGAAGAAATAATAGGAGGGAAGGATTTGTACCAGATAAGAAAGTTTGCCTACGGTGAACTAAGGTTCAGAACGCTTGTTCCTCACCTTTCAACCCTTAGAACGTATTTGCCTTTAGTTACGTTGTGATGTTTATATTCATCAGTTTGTAAGGTGTATGTTATGTGTTGTATGTTTTTGAGTTTCACCTCTTCCGTATAAGTATCCTATTGTAATTATAAAAAAATTTCAATTTCAAAATTTTTACCGGTGCTATACATAAAATGCAGTTGAGCAATCAATCCGACCATATGGATCGGAATTGTGTGGAATTGTGGCAACATTTACCAGCTAGGGACGATGGAGTCACTTGTCGATGCTGCCAAACACAGGCAAATTAGTCTGCCTTCACAACGTATATATCAATTGATGACGTTCAACATCAGAAAATTTTCGTCCCGGTGTATTTTAGGTGACTTCACTTGGTCCATAGCGTGCGGGGTAGCACGTGTTTTTGATTATGCCTCAAAGGTTCATTTGTTTCATTTTCAACCCATCAAGTCAAATGGGTTGTATGTTACTGCCGAAGGCATTCGTTCCACTACTTCATATGAAAACTAATATAATATATGTGATTATGTTTAGAATCGAAGTGCGAATTCCAGAGAAATGCTAATTAAAAATTACGAAAAGAAAAAAACAATTTTATCTTTCAGTGCCAGGGTTTGCAGAATACGCTAGCAATTGATAATGATAGTGCAGTTAGGGAAGTGGGTTATTTTATGTTTAGGGTGTGAATTTTGAATGTGTCGAAGATTGTGAGCAGTTAGTAGAGGAGAAGAATGTATAGGCAAGATTGCTAAAACGCCGCACGATACAAACGGGCGTGGAACGGACAAAACTCGATTTTCTGGAAGAAAAAGCGCCAGCCAGGAGTTCGAGATCATGAAGAGATGACCAACTGTATCGCGTTAATAGCACACGTGTACAACACACGTGTAATACACATGTGTAAGGACAAGGTTCCTATGTTACGAACGAGCGTGAGGCGATCCAGAGGTGGCAGCAGCCCTACGAAGAGCACATGAATGGCGATTTGGCGGTATGTGGTGACGAGCCTTAGAGCACGCGTTATACGTTTTCCAGCGCTGGATCTCCAGGAAATTCAGGAGGACATTGGCTGGCTAAACACATCAAAGCCCTTGGGGTTGACCAACTATCAGGCTGTTTAAATACGGTTGTGAGGCACTGGCCAAAGCGCTGCAATTGGTAATTACCAAGATTTTAAAGGAGGAAGTTCTACAGCAGGAGTGGATGGAAGGTGTCGTTTGTCCCATCTACAAGAAGGCTGAAAAGCTGGATTGTAACAACTACCGCGTAATCACATTGCTGAACGCCGCCTTCAAGGTACTCTCCTATATATTATGCCTTCGACTACCACCAATTACAAGAGAATTCGTGGGTTAGTACCAGGCGGGATTCATGGGCGAACCACGGCACTATGGGGAATCAGATGGCCGAAAACAAAAATATCGACTTTCTCCGATTCGTAATTCAAGGTGACCTACAAAGTACTAATGTTTTGGAGCATCAAACCCTAGAATATCAGCACTCTAAGTTATCAAGATATAGGCATCAGAACCAGACACTTTTCAGTTCTTGAAAAATCAATGCATTATTCAACTGCCAATATCTTCGGCTATAGTAGCTGTTTTCCAACTCTTCAAATTGTTTCTGAAAGCTTGTTTCGTGAAATGGATAACTTGTAGGAAAATAGGAAGTAAAACATTCAAATACGACCAGACGAAAAAAAAAATCCATACAAAAAAAAGTTTCTCAAAGTTTCGCTTAGCGACTACCCCTACGTCTTTCTTTGGTCCTCCCAGAAGACATTAAAACAAAATCCAGCTGCTTATGGCTGCAAATCTGCGATTCCAATCACTTTTTCGAAAAAAAAGTAATTAATATTGAAACATTGAATTTGGGTATTCCTAAAATACACGGCAGACTGCGATGGGCTGGATACCAATTTCATAGTATGACAAAAGAGCATCAAGAACAGTTAAAATAGAGAGAGTAGATAACACGGAAAGTGCCGTAGGCTTCGTGGTAGGCCGTGTATAAGATAGCTTATGCAGCTATATGATACTCCATTGGGCGCAGGCTCACCAAGAGGATGCACCTCATTATCTATCAAGTATCAAGTACATAAATATAAAAAAAACAATGGACTCTTGAGGATAACGTAAATCTTGGGCTTCATTTGAAATTATTTCATAAAATGTAGAATTTTGATACAAATTTTAAAACAATGCCGGGCGATTCGGAAACTGAAATTTTCTTTCCGTGCTGGGCCGGACGGGATACCCGCTGCTTTGCTGCGCCGGTGTTCATGTGCTTTTATCAAACCGTTAGCAAAAATCTTCAATCTCTCGCTTCGAACCAGAAAGTTTCCCATGCGCTGGAAATCGTCATACCTTTTCCCAGTACACAAGAAAGGGAACAAATGCGATGTGAGCAACTATCGTGGAATAACCACTCTCTCCGCTTGTTCGAAAGTTTTCGAAATCATAGTGAACGACACGCTCTTCGCTTGCTGCAAGCAGTACATCTCAACGGACCAGCATGGATTTTTCCCTAAGAGATCGGTCGCGACCAACTTGACAGAATTCACAACAACTTGCATTGAGGCTCTTGATAACGGGCGGCAAGTGGATGCTGTATATATAGATCTCAAAGCTGCTTTTGACCGTGTTGATCATGGTATTCTACTTAGTAAACTGGAGAAGTTGGGCGTTTCCTCTGCGTGCGTGGATTGGTTTAGATCCTACCTGACGGATAAAAATTGCGTGTGAAAGTCGGATCATCTTTTCGGATCCTTTCGTTACTCCATCTGGGGTACCACAAGGGAGTAATCTGGGACCATTATTGTTTTCAATATTTGTCAACGATGTGACACTAGTGCTACCACCTGGAGTGAGGCTACTCTATGCTGACGAT
The DNA here is from genome assembly GCF_024139115.2 of Armigeres subalbatus. NCBI lineage: Eukaryota > Metazoa > Arthropoda > Insecta > Diptera > Culicidae > Armigeres > Armigeres subalbatus. Next base: position 180,260,933 of record NC_085141.1, on the reverse strand, counting down.
GCAAAGATATACATTGTCGTCAATAGTCTTGAGGACTGCATTAAACTACAAATGCTTTTAACCCGTTTAGAGGGGTGGTGCGAGCGAAACCATTTGTCACTCAGTATCCATAAATGTCAGACAATAACGTTCAGCAGAAAACGAAAACCTATTATTTACAATTACATGCTGGCTGGGACAGCTCTTGAGCGAGTGCAACAAATCAGGGATCTTGGAGTTATACTTGACGACGCACTAACCTTCCGTTTCCACTACGATTACGTGATTTCTAAGGCAAACCGACAACTTGGCTTCATAATGAAAATCGCCAAAGGATTTCGTGACCCATACTGCCTGCGATCGCTCTATTGTGCGCTTGTACGATCAACACTGGAGTTTGCTGTCACTGTGTGGTGCCCTTATCAAGCCACCTGGATCTCGAGGATCGAATCTGTGCAAAAAAGTTCGTGCGCTTTGCTTTGCGCAATCTTCCTTGGCGTGATGGCCAACATTTCACTCCATATGAAAACCGCTGTCGGCTGCTTGGGCTGGATACTTTAAATGTTCGACGCCGTGTGGCACAGGCCATGTTCGTAGCGAAAATCCTCAATGGTGCTTTTGACTCTCCAGCAATACTTAGTAAGATGAATTTTTACGCTCCTATGCGTCCGCTGAGGAGAAGGGACTTCATTCAGCTTGGTGCTCGAAACAGTCGATATGGTCAGCATGATCCAGTTCGATATATGTCATCCAATTTCAACGCAGTGTTCCACCTCTTTGATTTTAATCTATCGCCAGCAAATCTACAGCCAGTTTTCACAACACACTTTCGAGACACCGTTTGACACAAACGTAGTTTGTTAAGTTCTGTTTTACTGTAGTGATTAATTCTTGTGTATTATGATTATGTATTATGTGTATGCTTGTTAGATTCAGTGATAAGTTTTACCCTTGTAGTCATTGAGACATCAGATGTCAGATGACAATTACTACTAAATAAATAAAAAAAATGCACATACAAGAAACGTAAATGTCTGCATCTAGGTAAATCTTTCGAAAAATATCGGTATGTAAATACCTAGGTAAAAAAAATAAACAGCATTTATGAATTTCTATCTGAGTGAATCGTGAGCTGTGATTGCGAAGGTAATCAAGGCGTGAAGAGTTTGTACTTAGTGTTTGGTGAAGTGAGAATTATAGGCAACTCATTGAAGTATTTAGAGCTCACGAGGGACGTCAGGTAGAGCTTTGGGATCTTCTTCTTCTTCTTATTGGCATTACATCCCCACACTGGGGGACAGAGCCGCCTCGCAGCTTAGTGTTCATTAAGCACTTCCACAGTTATTAACTGCGAGGTTTCTAAACAAAGTTACCATTTTTGCATTCGTATATCATGAGGCTAACACGATGATACTTTTATGCCCAGGGAAGTCGAGACAATTTCCAATCCGAAAATTGCCTAGACTGGCACCGGGAATCGAACCCAGCCACCCTCAGCATGGTCTTGCTTTGTAGCCGCGCCTTACCGCACGGCTAAGGAGAGCTTTGAGATATATCTACCAAAGTTCGCTGTGGAAGGAAGGAAGCGTACCTGAAAAGAAAACAACTTATACAGAAAATTGATTGATAGCTTTGGTGTGAAGGTCGATCAGCCAAGGCAAGCGGAGCAGGATCAACAATTGAAATCATTTGTCGACGAGCGTTTTCGAATCCAAATTAGATAAAGGTAAGGTGTTAAGTAAAGCATTAGATGTCAACGAAGAGCTAATACACCGGTTCTGGAACATTCTGATCGCGATAAACTGCCAAGAGCCAATCAATCCTGAAAAGCTAGACAGTTATTGTAAAGCAACCTACCGGTTATATTTGCAGCTGTATGATTGGTATAATATCTGGAATAAGGTCTCAGTCATACAAGAAAGTAGCCTTAGGGTCTACATCTCTAACCAAAGGTCTATCGGCCTGCTTTTAATATTGAACGAGTCATTTTTTGTTTTTTTAATAGCATGTATTTTTATCATGTGTATTCTTACAAAATAATTCAAGAAATCCTCGAGGTAAACCTTTAAGATTTGCACTCGTATCTACCAGACTGTTTCAAATATGACAAAGTCACATTCTATTCAAAGAACGACAAAGATCATGTACCACATCTGAAACTTGTCGATAGACCTTTGGTTAGGCGTGTGTGATTTCTTGTAGGACTGATGCCTTGCTCCAGAGATTTCCTGGGTAACGCAGAATAAATGTAGTGATCACATTACAAGGACCACAAGAATTCCAGAGATTTCTTGGATAGCGCAGAACATATGATGTAATCACATTCTATTCTGAAGACCACAAACAGCAAGTACCACTTTTAAAACTAGCCGATAAACTTTTGGTTACGCGTGTAGATCCTGAAGCCTTACTCCAATGTTTTCTTGTATGATTGAGGCCTTATTTCAAAGATTTCTTCAATAGCGCAAAACATATGTTGTGATCACATTCTATCCTAAGGATCTCCAGAGCATGTACCATTTGTGAAAATAGTTGATAGATAGTTTGGTTAGGTATGTATATCTTAAGGCCTCACTTCAGAGGTTTGCTAGATAACGCTGAACATATGAAATTACATTCTATGTTAATTACCACAAAGAGCATGTATCACTTTTGAAATTAGTCTATGCATATTTGTTTACGCTTATAGACTGTTCAGAAATAAAGGGAGTGAATCCATGCCCAACATCGATAGATCTTAGGACTTTACTCCAGGGTTTTCTCCAGGGTTTGGTAACTCAGAACATGCGTTAGTATCACATTCCATTCTACGGTCCTCAAATAGCATGTACTGCTTTTGAAACTAGTCGACAGTTACATGTGTAAACCTTAAGGACTTACTCCAGATATTTCTTGGATGATCCAAAACATATACTGTATACTATGCTAAGTACCACAAAGAGCATGCACCGTATTTTAATTTGGACTATAGACCTTTGGCTGCGCGGGAAGACCTTAGGACTTTATTCCAGGGATTTCGTGGATGATTTAAGTCTCACTCCAGGGATTTTTCTGATGAACCGAACATATCATGTAAAAACCTTCAATTCTAAGGACCGCAAAGAGAAGTTGTATGTATATTTGTAACTGGTTGATAGACTTGTGGTTACGCGTGTAAGGCATTACTTACATACTTCGAGGATTTTTTTAAATAACCATAGACAAAAGCTGTAAATCTTGGTAGCGGACAAAAAGTATATAAGTTCCCTTCTCCAAAATGGCCAAAATTGAGCTCCGTGATTGACTAGAACTTGCGAAATTGTACAGAGAACACAATAAATGGGGCTTGGAACTAGCTACCCATTCTCAATGTACACGTTTCGGGAGCTCAAATATCTAAAGTCAATAACGGCGCCGACCACGTCCTTACGGTCATATAAGAAGGGAAGGATTGTTAGTCCGACTCTCGTCACTACTAGAGACTGAGTATACCTCTGCATCTCCACGATTATCTTGGGATAGGATATCGTTTTAATTACAAATGATAATTTATCTGGATTCACTTCGGTAATTGATGCGATCTATGGGATGGGAGATAATACTCCCGCTGTCTGAAACTTTCACTTTCTGATTTATACACTCACTCGCGCAAAGCAGAACAAAATTACGGTGACCGGCCGATCGTTTTGCCTTCCGCACAAAGAAAAACTAAATTTCGACGACCGGATGATCCGCTTACTTGAGATACACGACCGGACAAGAAACAAACTTTCACTTTCTGATTCATTTACACACCCGCGCAAAGCAGAACAAAACCACGGCGACCGGCCGATCGTTTTGCCTTCTGCACAAAGCAAAACTAAATTTCGACGACCGGCCGATCCACTTACTGGAGAAACACGACCGGACAAGAAACAAATTTTCATTTTCTCCTTCTCCAAAATGGCCAAAATTATTCAAAAAGGTTGAAAACTGTAAAAGTTATGAAAATGTCAATATCTGGGTACACGAGTACCCTTTCTACCATTCACGTCTGTTTTTTGTTGGCTGCATAAGGGTTAAATTTGTTTGGCAATGTGTTTAAATGCTTTTGCCTATCTGTCTACATGACATAAAATTGATGTCAAGGCTAAAAATATATTTTTTGTTTGAAGTCAGTTTTAACAAATAATTAAATTTGTTCCAAATTTGAGTGAAGCAAGATGAGCGTGCGACCGATTAATATGAATGAAATTCTCTACTGGAGGATATAAACAACCAGCATTTGACACCAACACATTACCAGTTTTCTACTTCCATGTCTAGTTGCTGAATGGAACAAACTCATTAAACTTTTGCCTATCTGTCTACATGACATAAAATTGATGTCAAGGCTAAAAATATATTTTTTGTTTGAAGTCAGTTTTAACAAATAATTAAATTTGTTCCAAATTTGAGTGCAGCGAAATGAGCGTGCGACCGATTAATATAAATGAAATTCTCTACTGGAGGATATAAACAACCAGCATTTGACACCAACACATTACCAGTTTTCTACTTCCATGTCTAGTTGCTGAATGGAATAAACTCATTAAACCGTCTAAGACGAATTAAGTACTGTCCATTTAATTCCAGCAGTTAATTTTCGTTATCTTTGCAGATACGTATTTCGACCACAACTGTGTGGTCGTCTTCAGTGTCTTGTACTTGACTCGACTTGAAGAAAACAATCGCAACTTACACTATTTATACTACGCTAGGTACCTAATCTAATCTTATTTGCCTACTTTATTTACCTATACAGTAAATTACTTTATTGTTTAGGTAGAAACTTGAAGAGCCAAGAGCTGCCATTTCCTGATCCTTATTCAAAAGCGCTGTTTGTACCTGTCGGTGGATTTCCAAACTCTCAGCTACATCGAGTTTCCATGGGACAGAGACATTTCTTAAGATTTTAATATTTGATGCCGTAATTGGGTGATTTTCCTTATACACATGCTCTGCTACCTTAGATCTAAATTCGTAATGTAATCCCTTATCGTTTTCTCTTTTCGCCTTACTCACTTCCGCCATATGTTCCTTGAACCTTATATCTAATGATCTTTTTGTTTGGCCTACATAGATTTTTTCACATTGGGAACAACTTATCTTATAAACGCCTGCCTTATTTAACATTTCTACTTTATCCTTCGTTGAACCCAATAGAGACTTGAGTTGGTTGCTTCTACTGGAGAATACTAGATCGATGCCGAATTTCCTTAGTCGAGGGCGTAGCTGGTTGGTGATGTGTTTATCATACGGGACCGAAACTCTTTTCAGCGGCTCCTCTATCGGTGTCAGCGTTGTATGTCCATTTCGTCGTAGGGTCCTTTCCTTCTTGTTGATGATCGCTCGTATAGTCCTCTCCTGGTATCCGTTGATCTTCGCTGTTTCCAAGATGTATTGTAGTTCCTTCGTTTTTCCTTCTTCGCTCAGGGGTATCGTCTGCATCCTGTGGATCATGTGATGAAATGCTGCCATTTTATGTTGGTACGAATGGTTCGATGTATATGGGATGACTCTCATGGCGTTCGTGGGCTTCCTGTAGATTTCGAGGCTCAATGTTGTATTTGCTTCCCTGATGACTAGTAGATCCAAGAAAGGTAGTTTACCTTCTTTTTCCTCTTCGAAGGTAAATTTGATGTCCTTATGCACGTTGTTTATCGCTTCCAAAACCCTGGGTAGATCCTTTCGGTTGATGATGCTGAAAATGTCGTCGACGTATCTCCACCACTTCTGGGGTAGTATTCCTTGTTCTTGTAGGTTGTTCTCCAGATTCGCCATGAACAGTTCGCACAAAAACGGTGATAGCGGATTTCACATCGGTGCTCCTTTCGTCTGTTTGTAGTAGTTGCCACGAAATGTGAAGTAGTTCTCCGTCATGCACAGCCTTGCCAGATTTAGGTACATCTTCACCTTTCCTCGCCATGTTGTTTCCGTCCTTTGTGTTAGCAGCCAATCCTCTAGAAGATTCAGAGCATCTTTCACTGGAACGCTAGGGAACAATGCCGCTACGTCGAATGATACCATTATGTCCTCTTCTTCGATGTGTCCTGATTCCAACAGCTTCTGGGCGAACTCCTGGGTGTTGATGACTGACCTGCTGGGGAATGGTTTCGGCATACTTTGGAACTCCTTTACCAACCATTTGGCTATGTTTTGGGTAGGGAACCCACTGATGAAACTATCTCTCGCATCTCCTTGCCGGGTTTATGGATTTTTGGTAGTCCTTTAATCCAAGGTAGAACCGGGTTTACTGTCTTTACTCAGGCTTCTCCGATGATCGCCTTACACTCCTTTATTGTTTTGTCCGTGAGTCGTATTAATCCTGGTAGCGGATCCACTCTCAAATGTCTATAAGGTCCTCCGTTGATTTTCGTCGTCATCTGTTCGTCGTAGTCCTCTTTATTCATTACCACTACTGCGTTTCCCTTATCGGCTTTTACGTAGTATACTGGTTTTTCCTTAAGCTCCTTTAGAATCCTCCTTTCGTCATGGTTCGTTGTCCCGTGCCGTCCTTCTTTGATGGCGTCTACCACGATGTTCCTCGCTGTATTTTGATCCTGTTGCTCGATGTTTCGGGAAATCGCGCTGTCTCCATGTCCACGATGATCTGTTCCACGTCTGATTTCTGTGTGATCGCATACCCCAGTCCCTTGTTGAGGTGAGCTAGTTTTTCCTCCGTAAACTGCTGTGTCGAACGGTTCACGACGAATCCTTCTATGATCTGTACGGTGGGTTTGTCAGTACGGATTTCCTCTGCTGATTTCACTCGCAATTTGTTCAGTTTTTTCCTGTGCAGTCTCCGCTTCCGGTCTGATTCACATTCTTCTGCCCTCTTTACCTTCTTCAAACAGGTCGAATGATTCCGGGTTATCCTTAGCTAACTTCAAATGCATATTATAGCACTCCAAAGTCACTCGTTCTAATTTAGCGTAATGCCTCTTTATCGATGTCTTCATGAACTCGGACTCTGCTTTCTTATTAATACTTTTTGGTACATGAGATTCCATCTTAATCTTATGGCTGACGGGTGTCAGCTTCTCTTTTAGGCACTTCTTAAGGAAGGCCACGTCCTTATTAATACTAGCGATTGTTCTCCTCAAATTGAGAAAAGTATTTCGCTCATGCCGCTCGGATGCCATTTTCAGATAAATATATTAAGCTGATTAAAGCTTAATTAATTAAGCTGAAAAATATATTAAGTATTAAACCAATGTGAAAAAATCTATGTAGGCCAAACAAAAAGATCATTAGATATAAGGTTCAAGGAACATATGGCGGAAGTGAGTAAGGCGAAAAGAGAAAACGATAAGGGATTACATTACGAATTTAGATCTAAGGTAGCAGAGCATGTGTATAAGGAAAATCACCCAATTACGGCATCAAATATTAAAATCTTAAGAAATGTCTCTTCCCTAGGAAACTCGATGTAGCTGAGAGTTTGGAAATCCACCGACAGGTACAAACAGCGCTGTTGAATAAGGATCAGGGAAATGGCAGCTCTTGGCTCTTCAAGTTTCTACCTAAACAATAAAGTAATTTACTGTATAGGTAAATAAAGTAGGCAAATAAGATTAGATTAGGTACCTAGCGTAGTATAAATAGTGTAAGTTGCGATTGTTTTCTTCAAGTCGAGTCAAGTACAAGACACTGAAGACGACCACACAGTTGTGGTCGAAATACGTATCTGCAAAGATAACGAAAATTAACTGGCGGAATTAAATGGACAGTACTTAATTCGTCTTAGACGGTTTAATACATTCCACTAAACGAGCTTAATATATTTTTCTGACAAACTCATTGCTAATCACAATTAATTGCATATTATTCGGCAACTCGGCCGTACGAAAACCATTTTTATGTTAAATATCTTGGCTGTGCATATGCACAGCATATGTTTCGAAATGGACAAATTGATATGAAATTTGCGAAAAAGAATCCACGTGTCTTGGAGGGACTCGAACCCTCAGGAGGTTGAGGGTTCGAGTCCCTCCAAGACACGTGGATTCTTTTTCGCAAATTTCATATCAATTTGTCCATTTCATTGCTAATGATAGAAATTGCTATGCCGATAAAAGAACGGTTGACCTGTTACTTTAATATTAAATTTAGTGAGCTGTTAAGTATATTTAGTGAACACCAATCATCAAAGGAAGAGCATACAAATGTATAGCAGTTGAGCTGTAGCTGTATTTAATGTCATTAATTGAATGGATGAAGCCAAACGCCGATGCCACCATAGTCGTCCAGTTTTTGCAATCAACCATTTCTGTTCAGAAAATGCTGGTCCTGAGAAGAATCAATTTTCTTTCTCCAGTGCACCTTACCAATAGCTAACTGCAACCAAACGCTTGTCGGAACCTTACTTTGAAATTTCACTTCGTGCTGTTATTGTCCGACGGCCACTTGATGACGCCACCATTTGGAATAAATTTTCAGCATAGGTGGCACGGGGTCCCAACAGACGCCATTTTTGTAATAAACCCTTTATTCACATAAAATGCTGATTCATTGAGGTTGAATGATCTACAGCAACAACGCCGACGTTTCTCGTCTGATTCTGCTTTTCTGTTCCGTGTACCACAAAGCCCTGGCCATCCGGAAGATGCTCCATGCCGAACAAAAATCGAGCGCAACGCCACGTAAAACCGATTCCAATGCCAAATGCCCGGATGAGCAGCTGGAATAACCTAAACCCAAATTCCTACCCCGTCCGTCCTGCATTAAGTAATCTATAACCTTGATTCACCACGAGTACATATTATGGTCTCCCACTTAATCAGCATTTCGATGTTCGGTATTTTGTTTGCCGAGTTTCAACTGCAAAATTTTGTTTTTACCGAAATATTAGTTTTTTAGTTGACCACAAATGATTGTCAGTAATAAATTCCCGAGTTTCGGTAAAAAATTATATTTATTATTCTGACGTTTACTTATTTTTACTGTACAAATCATTTAATCCCTAAACTACTGAACAACACAAAAAGTCGGTACAAATCTATACCAAATTTACCGAATAGTAATTAAAAAATGCTCGATGTTGTTTTCTCGATTCTTTTCCTCCGGTTGAGCTTCCATTTTGAAAATTATTTCCGTCGTGCTGGTTGACGCGTTTTAGCAAGTGAACTTTTCAGCCACAGATCGCTGTGTAAAACAAGTGAAATGCATCTTGAGAACCGGTGCCAGGAACCAATAACCTGCCGGTGCCTCCTACCTCTAGGAACTATTTTTAAAAGAATTTGTCATGGAGAATAGCCCCTTGAATTATCGTAACTAGCCTGCGAAAAACGTTTTTCACGGTATGCTAAGCACCGACGGTGTGACGGTGTTAAGGTCTGTGTGCTAAGGATGATGTCGTTGTGTCAAGATTTGTCGGTGTTCTAAGGATGATGTTAAGGCTCAAATTACCGTCATCCCATCATTGACGAGAAAGACAGCCACGTGCTCGTACCACCTCCCAGTAATAAAACCACCCATCGAGGAGAAAACGCAGTCTCCAGCTGGATGGGGGAAGTATTTTTGTTTCAAAACTACATCATCCAATAGCGAAGACATAATTATATCCGGTGGATGCTTCATTTGGTTGTATTTCGCTTTAGTTTAAAAAAAAACTGCCTTTTGCAACATTTTTTCCCAAGAGGGGAAATCGACGATTTACTCTCACGCTCTCTTATATATAAGAGAGCGTGAGAGTAAATCGTCGATTTCCCCTCTTGGGAAAAAATGTTGCAAAAGGCAGTTTTTTTGAAAACTAAAGCGAAATACAACCAAATGAAGCATCCACCGGATATAGTTATGTCTTCGCTATTGGATGATGTAGTTTTGAAACAAAAATACTTCCCCCATCCAGCTGGAGACTGCTTTTTCTCCTCGGTGGGTGGTTTTATTACTGGGGGGTGGTACGAGCACGTGGCTGTCTTTCTCGTCAATGACTGGATGACGGTAATTTGAGCCTTAATAAAAGACAGATTTTCTCTTTTATAGCCTAGGATTCAATCCCTGTCTGACAATAATAAATTATAACCGGCAAAAGTCTTCATTTCTTCATATTTATAGTCTGTCAGATTACGATAATTTACGAGGTATTTCAAGTGAAAAATGACAAGAAGAAGTTAAATGAAAATACGATGAGTAAACACTGACATCAAAACACTCTTTATAATGTCAAATACCGCGTAAATGATCGTGATATGAATAGCCTTTTATATTTCATGCAAAGGTATTGATTAGATATACTGTCCAGTCGGTAAAATATTTTCCAAAAAATAAATCCTCTTTTACTGACTCAGTTATTTTCATATAAACAAACATCCTTCATTACCGATTTTAATGTTTATTTGACATTTCTCGTTTATGCTGAAAACTCGGTAATGTAAAATATTGCTGTTGAAAATACTGGGTGATCCGTAGTACAAAAACTCAGTAAAATTTTACCGACTCCGGTAAAATAAAGTAGCTGTGTACGTCCCCCTTCCCTACTAACTGTTAATGATAAGATGATACTCAGTGTAAAAATATCATACTTAAGAATAGCGGCTCCGCAAAGTGTCACACACGACTGAGCCTACCAAATAAATGAAATGGTTCAAAGCGCTACCAGCGCGCCATCGTGCTGCTGTGTCAGCTCCGCTGCGTCCACTTTGCGTGAAATCTTGTTCGAACTTGGGAGTAGATCTAAACCCACAATATGTCTGTGCTTGCGATGCATGTACGTGATTGGTTGGTTTACCTATTTCTACCTATAACTTTTTATCAATTATTGGAAATAAATAATGAAAATCAGATGAATACAAAGAAGCGTTGACTCTTCCTTAATTGAACGGTCCTAAAAAATAGGAAATCCATAGAGAAACGGCTGAGATATTAACGTTTAAAGTGTATCATATTTTCGTGACGGTCTCCGATTTCTATCGCAAAGTGTACCCCAATATAGAAAAGACAGACGTAGTCCTACGTCAAACCAGATATTGATATTGATATTGTTGTATAATTACTTTTTCAGAATTGTTAGCAGTAAATTAAAGCAGTGAACTAAACTTTCAGTGATAGGCTAATGAAAAGTAATCTCTCATGGGCCGCGCATCACCAATAGTCAAACAATCCAAAATTATATTTTCGCCAAGTCATTCCACGTCGAGCATCCGTGCGAGACGGTTGTAAGTCCGCGTACGGTGTGCTTCTCATTCGGTTTTTTTCCTGAAGTACAGATAGTGGTTTTTTTCCGAAAGTGTTTTGAAGCATAGTGCTTGAGTGGAAGTGGTGCTTAGCTGTAGCAGTTAAGTAGCCATTTCGTTGGTTTTGCAACTACGCAAAACTTTGCAGTTTATTCGGCGTCCATCGCAGGCGCAGGCATCATCGTCCCACGCCGACAGTCATCATCCATCGTGCGTCTCCACCAACACAGACGGTGCAGTCCTGCCACCATCCATCCACCCAGTTGCAGTGTTGGGTGCGGCGAGAACACCAACAATAGCGTGGTTTGCTTCGACCGCACCACCGGCGAGTGTCCATCGAGCTAGTATGTACTGCCAGAACTGTTAGCCGGCAACACAGCAGTGTGAACGCAAGTATTTAATTGAGCTCCCTCTCATTGTTCCCCTCTCTTCTCCATCTTATTGGAATAGTTTTTTCTTTCTTTTTTACTCGTCTTCCCCTCTGTCCCAAATCATTATTTTGTTTGTGTGTGTGTTTTTTTCTGCCCTTGTGATAATGGTTTAGTTTTAAAAGAGATTGTGCCTCGCTGCAGCGGCGCATTTCGTGTCCGCAATGCGCGAAGGCGAAGTTGGCGGGGGTACTTCGTATTCCATGTCAGATGTTTCGTTGCATTCAGGTGTTCCAAACCAAAACGAAATGGACACCAGCAACGCTAAAATTTCCTCTACGAGCCCCCGTCCCAAGGTCTACCCTCACGACTCTAGTGGGCCGTATGTTGTTTTCTTTCGACCCAAAGGCAAACGTTTGAATATCAGCCAGATTAGCAAAGATCTGGAAAAGCGATTTTCGTCTGTCACGACCATTGACATGGTTGGGTCCAGTAAACTCCGTGTCACGGTCAGTGATCGCAAACAGGCCAACGAGATTGTCACCTGTGAGCTTTTCACTCTCGAATATAGGGTGTATTTACCGTCAGCAGCGTGTGAGATCGCGGGGTGGTGACGGAGGGAAGTATGACATGCGACGATTTGAAACAAGGTTTCGGTCGTTTCAAGAACGTTTCTTTGCCTCCTGTTGCGATACTGGATTGCAAACAAATGTATTCGGTGTCGCAGGAGGGAGAGAAGCGGAGTTATTCCCCGTCTGACTCTTTCGGCGTCACTCTTTCCGGGTCCGCACTGCCTGACTACGTAGTGATTGGCAAACTTCGTCTACCTGTTCGGCTGTATGTACCGAAGGTGATGAATTGTGTTAATTGCAAGCAGCTGGGCCACACCGCTCAGTACTGTTGCAATAAACCTCGCTGTGCATCATGCGGAGAGAAGCATGTGGAGGAGCGTGCAAGACGGCACCGAAATGTGTCTATTGTAACGAAAGCCCTCCACATGCTCTTGAAGCTTGCCCAACGTACATACAGCAGCGAATCCACCAGAAGCGGTCTCTTCAGCAACGTTCTCGGCGAAGTTACGCCGAAATGTTGAGGAAGGCCGCTCCTCCACTCGTTTCTGACACCATCTACTCGTCTCTTCCTTTGGACGATCAAGGTAGCTCTGACTCCGAGGTTGGAAATGGGGTTCCCTTTGTTTTCAATGGCTCAACGAGGAAGAGAATAAAACAGAGCCAGCGACCCTCGAAAAAGCCTAGAAAACAGCCTCAAAGTGAGCCCCAATCCAACATGGTCAAATTCAAAGCGGGAGGAAATACTCAAAACGATCAACTTTTGTGGTTTCACATCAGGATGATCGAGAGTTTCCACCGCTTCCGGGAACATCTAAAATCCCAGATACCCCATTTTTGCGATTTCTCAGCCAGAAAGAGAGCATACAGAGCGAGCAGAAGAACTCCCGAGCGCTCCAATGTTCACACTTTCTGGCATCGTGGAGCTCATCCTCAACTTCTTTGATGCTTCCGCATCCGTGAAGAACATGGTCAAAACTGTTCTTCCTATTCTGACTCCTCTCCTGAAGCAGCTGGCTTCGAAAATGCCCCTCCTCGAGTCATTTGTATCCTTCGATGGCTAACTTAGTCAATAAGGGTAACATGATTTCGATTCTACAGTGGAACTGTCGAAGTATTCTTCCAAAATTAGATATTTTTAAATTTTTAGTTAACAAATTACAATGCGATGCTTTTGCTTTATGTGAAACATGGCTAACACCAGATGTGAACCTTCATTTTCCTGATTTCAACATAATCCGCCGCGATCGGGCAAATCGATATGGAGGAGTGCTTTAGGGATCAAAAACAGCACTCCTTCTATAGAGTCGATCTTGCGCCGATGTCTGGCACCGAAGCTGTCGCATGTCAGGTGACTATTCGAGGAAAAGACCTCAGTATCGCCTCGATATATCTTCCTCCAAACACCGCGATATCTCGAAGAGATCTCTCGCACATCTGCTCGGTTATGCCTGAGCCACGGTTGCTCCTGGGAGATTTTAACTCCCACGGAACAGGCTGGGGAACTGTACGACGACAACCGTTCATCAATGATATACGACCTCTGCGACGACTTCAATATGTCAATTTTGAATACAGGAGAAGTTACACGAGTGGCTCCTCCAGCAAGAGATAGCCGTCTAGATCTTTCCATTTGTTCGAGCTCATTATCGTTGGACTGTACTTGGAAGGTGGTCCAAGATCCCCATGGTAGTGATCATTTGCCGATCGAAGTTTCGATTTCCAATGGACATAAGCAATCTGCTTCCATCGATCTTTCATATGACCTCACGAAGCACATCGATTGGGGCAAATATGCGGACGCCATCAGCGATGGCATACAGTCGATAGAAGCACGTCCCCGCGGGAAGAGTACAAGTTTCTATCGCAGTTGATTCTTGAAAGCGCTCTTCAGGCACAACGTCGGCCGGTGCCAGGAGCTTCGGTTCGTAGGAAACCCTACAGTCCGTGGTGGGACATCGAGTGTACGCAACTTTATCGCGAGAAATCCGCCGCGTTCAAAGAATTTCGGAAACACGGGGCGATCGTTCTTCATAAACGATACACCGCGCTCGAAATCCAGTTCAAGAAACTGGTCAAAGTGAAGAAGCGCGGATATTGGCGCACTTTTGTTGAAGGTTTATCGCGCGAAACTTCAATGAAAACTCTGTGGACCGTCGGGAGAAGAATGCGCAACGCGTCGTCCGTAAACGAAGATCGTGAAAGCTCGTCGCGGTGGATACTTGACTTCGCAAAGAAAGTTTGTCCGGATTCGGTACCGGTGAGGCAAGAGCTACGTGATGCTTTTGCAGACAGAGATGATATGGATCGTCCCTTTTCGATGATTGAATTCTCACTTGCTCTCCTTTCATGTAACAATTCCGCTCCAGGGATGGATAGAATCAGGTTCAATTTGCTCAAAAACCTCCCAGACGTCGCGAAGAGGCGCTTATTGAACTTGTTCAATCAGTTACTGGAGTGCAACATTGTTCCGGATGATTGGAGGAAGTGAGGGTGATAGCCATCAAGAAGCAGGGAAAACAAGCGTCTGATTGTAACTCGTATCGCCCCATCGCGATGCTGTCATGTCTTCGGAAGCTGTTGGAGAAGATGATTCTCTTCCGGCTAGACAAATGGGTTGAATCGAATGATTTGTTGTCAGATACACAATTTGGTTTCCGCAAGGCAATGGACCGAACGACTGTCTTGCGTTGCTTTCTTCAGAAATTTAGCTTACCGTCGCTAAAAAATAGCAAATGCGCTCAGTATTTTTGGACATTAAGGGAGCTTTTGATTCAGTTTGCGTCGTTGTCTTATCCAACAAGATCCACGAGTGCGGACTTTCACCAATTTTGAACAACTATTTGTAAAATTTGTTGTCAGAGAAGCGTATGAGTTTTTCTCATGGTGACTCGGCAACTTAACGAATTGGCTACATGGGTCTCCCCAGGGCTCATGTTTGAGCCCCTTCTTCATAATTTTTACGTCAGAGACATTGATGAATGTCTCATGCCAAATTGCTCGTTGAGACAGCTTGCAGATGATTGTGTTGTATCTGTCTCGGGGCCAACATCGGTTGGTCTGCAATGACCATTGCAAGATACTTTGGTCAATGTGTCTACTTGGGCTACTAAGCTGGATATCGAAGTCTCTCCGGAGAAAACTGATATGTTTGTCTTTTAAAAAAGACATAAGCAGGCAAAGTTCCTGCTCCAACTGATGGGTAAGACAATCACTCATAGCATATCTTCTAAATACCTCGGGGTCTGGTTCGACTCGAAATGTACCTTCGGGAAGCACATTGTGTATCTGACACAAAAATGCCAGAAACGGATCAACTTCATGCGATCAATAACCGGAACATGGTGGGGAGCGCATCCCGAAGATCTTATGACGTTGTATAGAACAACCATTTTGTCGGTCCTCGAATACGGTAGTTTCTGCTTCCAGTCCGCGGCTAAAACACACATGCTGAAGCTTCAAAGGATTCAGTACCGCTGTCTTCGCATCGCGTTAGGATGTATGAATTCGACACATACAATGAGCTTGGAAGTACTTGCGGGAGTACTGCCACTAACAGATCGTTTCGCGGAATTATCGCTCCGGTTCCTCATCCGCTGTGAGGTTCTCAATCCATTGGTCATTGATAACTTCGAGAAGCTGCTCGAACAAAACCCTCAATCTCGATTCATGAGTATTTACCACTGGTACATAACGCTGGAGGTAAGCCCTTCTTCGGTAGATACCAATCGTGCTAACTTCTTAGACTCTTACAGTTCCTCTGTTACTTTTGATCTGTCCATGAAGCAGGAGGTTCATGGAATACCAGACTTTCTGTGTGCGGAGGTCATACCTCCATTATTTGCAAGCAAATACGGGCACGCCAGTGAGGAGAGAAGCTTTTTTACAGACGGGTCAAAAATTGATGACTCCACTGGTTTCGGTGTTTTCAACGTTTTTCATAGCGCCTACTTTAAGCTCAAAGAGCCTTGTTCCGTGTATACTGCTGAGCTAGCAGCTATACACTATTCACTCGAGCTAATCGTATCCCTACCTCCCGACCACTTTTTCATCTTCACCGACAGTCTAAGTTCCTTGGAGACTGTTCGGTCAATGAAACCGGTTAAGCACTCAGCGTATCTTCTAAATGGGATACGGAAAGCTTTGAGTGCCTTATCACAACGGTCTTACACAATCACCATGGCTTGGGTCCCTTCTCATTGCTCGATCCCGGGAAATGAGAAAGCGGACTGTTTGGCTAAGGTGGGCGCTATGGAAGGTGATATTTACGATCGGAAAGTCACCTTCGATGAATTTTTCACATTAGTTCGTCAGGAAACCTTGAACAGCTGGCAACAGAAATGGACAAATGGGGAGTTGGGAAGATGGCTGTATTCAATTCGCCCACAGGTGTCGAAGCGTCCATGGTTCAAAAAATTGAATATGGGACGAGACTTCATTCGAACCATGTGTCGTCTAATGTCCAATCACTACACTCTAAATGCACATCTTTTCAGAGTGGGGCTTTTGGAAGGAAATCTCTGTGTTTGCGGCGAGGATTATCAGGACATCGATCATGTCGTGTGGGCGTGCGAGGAGCATCGTGGCCCCAGATCTGCGCTAACTGAACATCTCCGGGTCCGAGGAAAACAACCAAAGCCTATTAGGGAAGTGTTGTCGGGCCTTGATCTCGAGTACATGTCCCTGGTCCACCAATTTTTGAAAGTTGCTGATGTAAAACTGTAATCATTGTCTGCCCATTCCCTTGTCTGTCGTACCCCATATCGAATGTCTTCCTCTTGTTGTACATTTCCATGTCTGTCGTTAATCCCTTCCGTATGTCTTCCTCTCGTCGTTGTCTCCCAAAGAAAGTTTGTTTGTCCCGTTACAGATGCAAAAATGCGAGGAATGTCAACTTTGTGAACATCAGCATAGTAATTACTTAAGCACCCTAAAATCCTTTCCTTTCCTACTGTATTATTGTATTCCCTAACCTCGACTAAACCGCGAGTCTTTCGGTTCCCCAAAACTAACACTATGTATAAGAATCAAGAAATGTATTGTTAAACTTGATTTCGGCTCCGTAACGCTTCACGGCAAATGAGCCTTCCAAATAAACGAAAGATAAAAAAAAAAAATTTCGCCAAGCGCGCTTGGGCAATTTAATTTGCATGTATTTAAAAAACGATATGAAAATATAGTCACAATTTCTGTAAAGTGGTTAGTGTTTATCTAACATTGCACCCAGTATTGATGAGCTACATTTCACCTACACTTTCGGCTACGAACTTTGTCAGCAATTTCGCGCTGATTAGATTTCGCCCCTGGAACACAACGTGCCTCAATTTCGGCTAATTATTGCCAGAAGAATAAACAAGATGAATCCTTCGCAAGATTACCGAGCAGAGTACGCCCTGGAGGTGTAAACTGAGCGTTGGTTGCTGAGTAAATCTGTTCCATTTCCTGGAGCAATTCTCCGCCCTTTCTGAATTGTAATGAACGGTTCCACGCTGGACAAGGCAGTGGAGTTCTGGTGAAAACATACAATGTGGAAAAATGGGGGGTGGAATGTGCTAGGAAGATAAACGTTTGGCTCATTTCAGCGAAGGAGAACTGTTTTGTTTTACGTTTGATGATTTGCTAGTTCGATAAGCAGCCACTAGGCCAATGAAGATGATTATGGGTAAGATCATATGGATGATGTGAGTTAAGATAAGGACATATAGAGCTTTTATGAGTTTGGTCTACAAAAACATAATAGAGCTAGTGGTGATTGCAATAATGAAAGCGGCGATAACAGTGAGAAAGCGTAAGCAAAACAGAGCGATACTCAAAGTAATGTTATTTTGTTTTATTTGGGAATGTATATGATCATGAAGTGTGTTTGGTCTATATCAGAGACTTCAGACAGTCTCTTATAAATCAACTAATTCTCGGGTACTTATTCAAAAAGACGTATGTGATTTTGTTAACAAAGATTCAAACGTCGATTTGTCCAATCTGATGGCACTCCCACGCAAACCAACACCACCAACAGGTAGCCGAAGGCTTCCCCTACCTGTCTGTGGTGTGGTGATTTCAATCATTTAGTATAAGTTACTGCTGCTGGAGCTATAGCTCCGTTATAAGTGAAAACATACAACGAACTGTTAGGTAGAGCTGTTGATAAACCTTTGCACTTGAAGTCCACCATACACCACATATTGAAATTTAGCCTCTGGAATGAGTTATTGACAAACTACTAAATGATATAAACTACTAAATATATAAAATATGGGAGAGCACCTTGTAGGCGGCGTTCAGCAATGTGATTGCGCGGTAGTTGCTACAATCCAGCTTATCGCCCTTTTTGTAGATGGGACACACGACACTTTCCATCCACTCCTGCGGCAAAACTTCCTCCTCCCAAATCTTGGTAATGACCCAGTGCAACGCTCTAGTTGGTCAACCCCAGGGGCTTTGTTGTTCTTCAGCCGGCCAATCTCCTCCTGGATTTCCTGGAGATTCGGAGCCGGTAAGATTATGTCCATTCCGTGCCGATAGTTCGAACGAGCCAGACGTGTGTGCTGTGTCTCATCGCGGATTGTGTTCGGTAGTGAAAAGGCTATTGTGTTGTGCTCCTACCTACGGATCCAAGGCGATCACTGTCGGCGAGTGAAGTAGCTGCTTCTGGCGACACCAGTGAAGCAGGCTATTGTTACTGCTGCTACCTACAGCAGCAGGGGCAGATAAGTGGCAAAACTTTTTATTGTTCTCCCTTCTGTTTGATACAGAGTGGGACTGCTTAGAATTAATCAAATTAGTTTTTTTAAGTTTTTTTTTTCTAATTTGCTATTAGTTTTAAGTTAGTATAAGCAAAATTATCCTTCCACCTTGCGGGGTGAGAATGGAGGCCGAGACAGGAGAAGGCAATGTGCCTGCTAAAGATGGAGGGCGCACTCGATTGTACCATGCGGCTTCGCCTGGGCCTTGGGTTGTTTACTTTCGGCAGAAAGTAAAAAGCCTAGATTTTCTCGGCATTAAACGAGATTTGACGCGTCGTTTTCCGAAGCTTGATTTTAGCCAGATCAACAGGAACAAACTACGCATCACCGCACCTACATACCAGGTGGCGAATGAAATTGCTGGCGACAGGGCGTACAATGTTGAATATATGGTTTATGTCCCCTCGCGGGAGGTCGAAATTGAAGGTGTGATAAACGCAGCGAGCCTGACTTGCAAGGATGTACTTGCGGGAAAAGGCCGCCTAAAGAATGCAATGGAGTCTACCGTGGATATTCTGGACTGCAAGGAATTGCATTCAGCAGCCACGGTAGATGGAAAAAAGGTATATTCCAAGTCAGGTTCGCTTCGGGTGACGTTCGCCGGTTCGATGCTCCCAAAATATGTTGATATTGAAAACATGCTATTTCCGGTGCGTCTTTTTGTGCCAAGGGTATTTAATTGTACCAATTGCAAACAACTTGGTCACACTGCCGAGTTTTGTGACAACAAACCACGTTGTGGCAAATGTTCTGAAAGGCATCGGGAGGAGTCCTGCTAGCAAAAGGCAACAAAATGTGCTTATTGTGGTTTGAATCCTCCCCATGGTTTGCAGGAATGCCCGGTGTACAAAAAGCGCACCCAAAAAGTGAAGCGCTCGTAGGTACAGCGCTCCAAGCAGTCGTATGCGGAAATGGTTAAGTCGCAAGACACATCCGCCACAGCCACTGCATCGACTGCTATTTCAGCCACCGTTCGTGTAAGTGATTATTATGATTCCATATCCATTAATGAATTGGACTCTGACGCAGCCGATATGGATGATCCTGCGGAGGTACACGTGCCCGAAAAGAGGAAGCAACCGTCTTCCCCGGGATCGCGCCGCAAGAGAACAAAAATCATCCATAAAAGCTTGGCAAAATCTGAAGGTAATGGGGGTTTATTAAAAATTTCGAAGCAACCTGTCCCTACTGCTTCTTTTGATCCTAGTTGCAGTAAGGCATTCCCGCCATTGCCAAAATCCGATGTTTCGAAGAAACATCCGGCTAGAGAATCAACGAAAGAAAAAAGTAATTCGCACTTCTAGTAAAAGTATTCCGTCCAAGCGAGGATTGATCTCCTTTAAGGACCTTGTGGACCGTTTTTGAATTTATTCAATATTCCGAATTCATTGAGGCCTATCATTGACCTTTTTATACCAACAGTGGAAAGTTATCTGAAGCAATTGACTGTTTCATGGCCCTTCTTGCAGGAATTGTATCTTTCGATGGATAATACGGCAAATACCCAAGATACAATCACTGTGCTGCAGTGGAACTGTCATAGTCTGAAAACAAAAATTAGACGTGTTCAAGTTTTTGATTCGCAATTCCGATTGCGATATATTTGCACTCTGTGAAGCATAGCTTTCTTCTGAAGATGAAATCAACTTCCACGATTTTTATATAATTCGCCAAGATCTGGAATGATCATTACGGTGGCGTTCTGTAGGGAATCACAAAATGCTCCTCCTTCTACCTAAGTCCCATTCCGACTGTTCCCGGCTTAGAAATCGTCGCATGCCAAGTAAACGTGAAGGAAAAAGATCTTTGCATAGCTTCAGTGTACATTCCTCCAAATGCCTCTATTAATCGTCGACATTTTTGGAGCGCAGTCTCCTCCTATCATCTCCAGTATTGATATTGGGTGATATGAACGCACATGGTATTGGATGGGGCGAAACGTATGACGATTATAGAGCGCCTATTTTCTATGATTTGTGTGACGATTTCAATTTGAATATTTTGAACACTGGTGAAGTAACTCGAATAGGACCAAATGGTCAACAAAGCCGTATTGATCTGTCTTTATGTTCAAATTCACTATCATTAGATTGCACGTGGAAGGTAATTCAAGATCCCCATGGTAGTGACCATATGCCGATAGCCACCACAATTAAGAGTGGCTATCAACAATCTGAGCCAGTTAATGTTCCTTTCGATCTCACGAAGAACATTGACTGGCAAAAATTCATCGGCGGTAAAATTGGTATTGACTCAACTGATACTCTTCCACCTTTGGATGAATATCGATTCCTTATTGAGTTGATTCAAAAGCGCACTAGAAGCTCAGAAACGACGCGTTCCAAGTACATCTGTCATCAGAAGACCAGCCACTCCTGGATGGGATGATGAATGTACTAAGTTGTATTCTGAGAAATCTGATGTTTTCAAGGCCTTCCGTAAACACGGAAGGTCAGAGCTTTTGAAGAGTATTTGAGGCTCGAAAGAAAACTCAAAATCTTCTCAAGGCAAAAAACGTAGCTACTGGCGACGTTTTGTCGAGGGACTATCACGAGAAACCTCAATGACAACACTTTGGAAAACGGCTCGCAACATGCGGAACCGCATTTCCAACAATGAGAGTGAAGAATACTCCAATCGATGGATATTCAACTTCGCAACAAAGGTCTGCCCAGATTCCGTACCAGCAGAACCGCTATTTCGAGAATCAGTCACTGATCCCGGTTCTTTGGGTGGACCATTCACAATGCTGGAACTTTCTATGTCTCTTCTTTCATCGAATAACTCTGCTCCGGGATGCGATAACATCAAATTCAATCTTCTTAAAAACCTCCCAGATATCGCAAAAAGACGATTACTTGACCTGTACAACTGTTTCATGGAGTACAACATTGTGCCACCTGAATGGCGACAGGTCAAAGTAATAGCTATTCAAAAGCCTGGGAAACCAGCGTCTAATCACAATTCATACCGACCGATTGCCATGCTATCATGCATGAGAAAGTTATTAGAGAAAATGATCCTTTCAAGAGTCGACCATTGGGTCGAACAAAATGCATTACTCTCAAATACTCAGTTTGGATTTCGAAAAGGGAAAGGAACAAACGATTGTCTAGCGTTGCTCTCTTCAGATATTCAGTTGGCCTTTGCGCACAAGGAGCAATTGGCTTCAGTATTCTTGGATATTAAGGGCGCTTTTGATTCAGTTTCCATAAAAGTACTGTCTGACAATCTGCACAGTAGTGGATTACCCGTTATTTTGAACAATTTCTTGTATAATTTGTTGTCAGAAAAACAAATGAACTTCACACTCGGCACTCTGACAACTTCCAGAAATAGCTACATGGGCCTTCCCCAAGGATCATGTTTAAGTCCCTTGCTTTATAATTTCTATGTTAAAGATATTGACAATTGTTTGGAAGGACAATGCACGCTCAGACAACTTGCAGATGATGCCGTGGTCTCTAAGAGGTCCAAGTGCAGCTGTCTTGCAAGGACCATTGCAAAGTACCTTAGATAATCTGACTGTTTGGGCCAGACATCTAGGGATCGAGTTTTCACCGCAAAAACTCAGTTGGTTGTGTTTACTAAGAAGCGGTATCCTGCTCAACTGAAACTCAAGCTGTTGAATGATGACATCAACCAATATTTATCTTCTAAATACCTTGGGGTCGTGTTTGATTCTAAATGTACTTGGAAACTCCATTGTGAGTGTTTGATACAAAAATGCTGCAAAAGGATCCATTTTCTACGTTCTATCTCCGGAACCTGGTGGGGTGCTCACCCGGAAGATCTAATCATACTCTATAGAACCACTATTCTCTCTGTTTTAGAGTATGGCTCTTTCTGCTTCCTCTCAGTAGCTGATTGCCACCTGATCAAATTGGAACGAATTCAGTATCGTTGTTTGCGTATTGCCCTTGGCTGCATGCATTCAACGCATAACATGAGCCTGGAGGTGCTTGCTGGAGTCACTCCTTTAAAGCACCGTTACTGGGAGCTCTCACTTAGAATACTCGTCAAATGTGGAACAAGTAACACACTTGTCTTAGATAACTTCGATAAAATGCTTGAACTGACTTGTCGTTCAAGATTCCTTAGAGTCTATCTCAACTACATTTCTTCAGATCTTTGTCTTCCGTGTTATAATCCACCTCGAGTTCACTTCACCAACGACAGTTCCTCAATTGAATACGATCTGTCCATGAAATACGCTATTCAAGGAATACCAGATCATCTTCGACAAATATCTATTCCTCCCCTTTTTTTCAGAAAAATATGAACATGTCAATTGCAACAACAGATATTTCACTGATGGTTCTCGCATTAACGGATCCACTGGCTTCGGTGTTTTCAATGTAACTTCAACCACCTTCCGAAAACTTCAGGAACCGTGTTCGGTTTATGTTGCTGAGCTGGCAGCAATTAACTTCGCTTTGGGGATAATTTCCAATCAGCCCGTAGACCATTATTTCATCTTCTCGGATAGTCTTAGTTCTATCGAGGCACTCCGGTCGATGAAACCTGTTAAGCACGCATCTTACATTACCTTTGTTTGGGTCCCATCTCACTGCTCAATCTACGGCAATGAGAAGGCAGACTCGCTGGCAAAGGTGGGCGCACAGGAAGGTGAAGTTTATGATAGACAATACTCGAGCAACGAGTTTTTCCCATTAGTCCGTCAGAGTACTCTTCAAAGTTGGCAAAGAAATTGGACACACAACGAACTTGGACGGTGGCTATTTTCCATAGTTCCAAAAGTTTCTGGGCGAGCGTGGTTCAGAGGTGAGGACATAAGTCGAGGCTTCATTCGCACGATGTCGAGGCTTATGTCCAATCACTATTCACTAAACGCACATCTGTACAGAATAAACCTTGTCGATAGCAACTTATGTAGGTGCGGAGCCGATTATGATGACATCGATCACGTAGTTTGGTCCTGCTCGGAAAATGACGCCTCCAGAGAGCAATTATTGGATACCCTTGTGGCCCGAGGTAAACAACCCTTCAGGGAAGTTCGCGGTGTTTTGGGAGATCGTGATGTTGTCTATATGCAGGCCATTTATAGTTTTCTTTGTGCTTCTGACATCAAAATTTAATATTTTGTTTTTTTTTTCTTCTTCCTTCAAAGTTTTTTTTTGTTTAGTCTCTGCCTTTTTGTTCCGTAGAGCTCCATAGCTCTTGCCATCCGGAAGATGCTCCCAGTCGAACCATTCCTCGAGCATGACGACACGCCACATCGTCCCTGACGCCAAATGCCCGGATGAGAAGCTGAAATTTCCTTATCCCAAATCCTAAGCCCCGTCCATCCTTAAATATTGTAAACTAACCTCGAGTCACCACGAGTACGCTGGCTCCTTCCCCTCTCTTATTAACTGTATAATAAAATGATATTGATTGTATATATCACAAAGAACCATGGCTCCGTAAAGTGTTATACACGCCTGAGCCTACCAAATAAACGAACTTGGAAAAAAAAAGATTATGTCCTGCGCGCGTTCTCCCAGGTCCATCACCATACCGCCGTCTTCGTCTGCCACATCGCCATTCAGGTGTTCTTCGTAGTGCTGCCGCCACCTTTGGATCACCTCACGCTCGTTCGTAAGAAGGTTCCCGTTTATGTCCTTACACATATCAGGCTGTGGCACGTGGCCCTTACGTGAACGGTTTAACTTCTCATAGAACTTTCGTGTGTTATTAACGCGGTACAGTTTCTCCGTCTCTTCACGGTCTCGATCTTCCTGCTGGCGCTTTTTCTCCGGAAAATCGAGTTTTGTCTGTTCCGCGCCTGTTTATATCGTGCCTCGTTCGCCCTCGTGCGGTGTTGCAGCAATCTCGCCCATGCTGCATTCTTCTCTTCCACTAACTGCTCACATTCGCCGTCA
Organism: Armigeres subalbatus; assembly: GCF_024139115.2. NCBI lineage: Eukaryota > Metazoa > Arthropoda > Insecta > Diptera > Culicidae > Armigeres > Armigeres subalbatus. Next base: position 180,236,215 of record NC_085141.1, on the reverse strand, counting down.
TACCAGTCGTTTCTCTGATCCGGGGCACCGTGCCAAGTGCAGCGGTTGCGGTGCTTCCAATGGCGGACCGAATATCTCTCCAGCCATCTTCAAGAGACGCTGCGCCTAGCTGCTCTTCCGTTGGGAGTGCCACTTCCAGCTGCTGCGCGTATTCTTGGGCTAGTCTAGCGTCTTGTAGCCGCCCAATGTTAAGCCGCGGCGTCCGACTTCGACGCGTGTTGTACACCGTCGAGAGTTTTGAGCGCAGGCATACTGCAACGAGGTAGTGGTCGGATTCGCACTGCGGTAAGTGCGGACGTTCGTGATGTCGGAGAAGAATTTACCGTCGATTAGAACGTGGTCGATTTGGTTTTCCGTTTCTTGGTTAGGTGATATCCATGTTGCCTTGTGGATATTTTTGCGGGACAAGAAGGTGCTTCGGACTACCATTCCGCGGGAGGCTGCGAAGTTTATGCATCGTTGGCCGTTGTCATTCGATACGGTGTGCAGACTATCCGGTCCGATGACCGGTCTATACATTTCCTCCCTTCCTACCTGTGCGTTCATGTCACCGATGACGATTTTGACGTCCCGCAGTGGACATCCATCGTATGTCTGCTCCAGCTGTGCGTAGAACGCTTCTTTCTCGTCGTCAGGTCTCCCTTCGTGTGGGCAGTGCACGTTGATGATGCTATAGTTGAAGAAACGGCCTTTAATCCTCAGCTTGCACATCCTTGCGTTGATTGGCTGCCACTCAATCACACGTTGGCGCATCTTACCCAGCACTATGAAGCCGGTTCCCAGTTCGTTGGTGGTGCCACAGCTTTGGTAGAAGGTAGCTGCTCGATGCCCGCTTTTCCACACTTTCTGTCCTGTCCAGCAAATCTCCTGCAGCGCCACGACGTCGAAGTTGCGGGGATGTAATTCATTGTAGATCATCCTGTCGCAACCTGCGAAACCTAGCGACTTGCAATTCCATGTTCCAAGCTTCCAATCGTGATCCTGTATTCGTCGCCTAGGTCTTTGCCGATTATATCGAGTCGCATTATCTCTTATATTGTTCGTAATGATTGGTTTTCTAGGCGGCTTATTGGGCCTGCGCAAACCTCCTGTCTCGTCGGAGGGCCGTCGTGTCAGGGCTGTTTAGCGTCCCACCTAACACCAGGACTTGGGCTTGTGCGCTTTGAGCGGCACACGGTCGCTTTGGTGGGGCCTACTTGCGTATACATGCAGCTTTTTATAGAGGTTTAACAGGGCCCACTGTCAAACCCCACCACATCCTAGGCAAGCCCCACAACTCGCAGATGGCCTGGGGAGGGATCGTCAAACCCTTGGACATAGTCCCTGCTGCCCTGCTGCAAGTTCCTCCTCGTCACTGATGGTATTCCGTCATGCATTTTCAAAAAGTGTAGCGAGGCATTGGTTTTACCGTTTCTTTTCAACCATTCGCTAAGGGGCAAGCCAGAGTAGACGCGACGAGCGATGCGACGCGACGCGACTCACGTAAAAGAATAACAATCATTATCAACAGGCCGTCAAATTGCACTGTCGCGTCGCGTCGCATCGCACGTCGTGTATTTAGTTTTAGATTCCTGTCTAAATTATTGAATTTGCTTGAACAACATTTTCGAGCTCTTTGGAAGAATCAATGAAAAACGGGGCAATTTGAGATTTTTTTAGATTACGACGGGACTCACACTTAAAATTCGAAATTTTACGATTGCCGAGAATCCAACAGCCGGGACAACAATAATTTCGACGAATCTCGGTAAACTTTTTACCGCGATTTCGGTAAACTACCGAGTAATCGGTAATCGTTACCGAGATCTCGGTAAAAAGTTAACTTTGTCGAATTTCGGTAAAAGAATTGCCGAATTTCGGTAGAAAAGTACCGAGATCTCGGCTGTTGGAATCTCGGCGAAAAATTTGCTGAGGTCGGCAAAATAATTTAGGTGTGCAGCACAATAAGGTCTAAAAACGGGACTGTCCCGTTAAATACGGTACGTATGGTCAGCCTACCAAGTTGTCACTATATCTAGCGCATCCTACTTTTTATAACATTTTATCTGCAAAATTTGAATGAGAAAGCGAAAGCTTGTTTCTTGTCCGGTCGTGTTTCTCCAGTAAGCAAAGCGATCGGCCAGTCGTCGACATTTAGTTTTTTGTGGAAAGCAAAACGATCGGCTGGTCACCGAAATTTTGTTTTGCATTGTGCGGGTTAGTAAATTAATCAGAAAGTGAAAATTTGTCTCTTGTCTAGTCGTGTTTCACCAGTAAGCAGAGCGATCGGCCGGTCACCGAAATTTTGTTCTGCTTTCCCGAATAAAAAATACAGTAGAATAACAATACAATTTATTGTAACACTGTCGTATTGGCCTTGTTTTATCACTGTTATGCTCATATGTCTTTTGGTTGAAAGGCTCGTTTGGTCGAAAGGGTTGTTTGGCCGATAGGGTCATTTGGCCGAAAGGATCGTTTGGCCGAAAGGGTCATTTGGCCGAAAGAGTCATTAGGCCGAAAGAGTCATTAGTCCGAAAGGGTCATTAGGCCGAAAGGGTCGTTTGGCCGAAAGGGTCATTTGGCTGATAGAGTCAATTTATTGTAACACTGCCGTATTGGCCTTGTTTTATCACTGTTATGCTCATATGTCTTTTGGCCTTTTGGTCGTTTGGCCGAAAGGGTCATTTGGCCGAAAAAGTCATTAGGCCGAAAGAGTCATTAGGCCGAAAGAGTCATTAGGCCGAAAAGGTCGTTTTGCCGAAAGGGTCATTTGTCCGGAAGAGTCGTTTGACCGAAATGGAAATTTGACAGAAAGGATAGTTAGGCCGAAAGGGTCATTTGGCCAAATAGGACATTTGGCAGAATAAGACATGTGGTCAAATAGGTCATTTGAAAAGTGAGAAATTAGGAGTAAGAAGAGAGACGTCTCAATTCTCATTCCTCATTTCTCACCTCTCACTGTAAAAACAAATGAGGAGCGACGTCTCACTTCTCACTGCGACGTCTCTCTGCTCATTCCTAATTTCTCATTTTTCAAATTATCTATTCGGCCTAATGACCCTTTCAGCCAAATGACCCTAGCGGCCAAATGACCCTTTCGGCCTTATGACCTTTTCGGCCAAATGAACCTTCCGGCCAAATGACCCTTCCCCATTAGCAATATGTGTATCAAATTTAAGTATTTTGCAAGACCAGTGGAATAACGATATCCGGATATGATTCTGGGGACATTGGCCACCCTGGAGTCAGTTCCGAGGCCCTTGAGGAAGCCTTCGGAAGCATCAAAATCGACCAAAATTTTCATTAAAATTACACAGTCGTCTCACGTGAGACGTGTCGAAATCGACACTTCTCGAGTCATTCGAGACACAGAATAAGCACAAATATGTTTCACGCAAGCACAATGGATCACTATGTACAGGGAGAATGTTTTGCATCCGCAAACATCCTAGGCCGGATCGAAAATCGTACTCGTTATTTACGGATTACCAATCCTACGCTTTAGCTCGCAGGACTTTCTAGAGACCTGAACACGCAAGTCGTAATTGAAGAAATATTATAATCAAAAGTAAAAATGCATTGTTTCCTCAGAGTTACAAACAGAGTTACAAAGATATAAGTTTCACGAACTCCGAAACGGAATATTTGATTTTTAATTGTTAATTTTTGTTGCAAGGTTTTCGTCCAACAATCTGAAAAGTACTTTATGGATTTTTGTTTTCATGTCGTTTTCTTCTACATTTGACTAGTTTCATCTCTCTTTACCATACTCGACACAGTATTCCGGAAATCCTGAGGCAAAAAGTTTCACACCCTCTACTATGGGATGCGATGAAATCGAGCAAAGCGTCTTATATTAATAAAACATGATGTTATGAATAAAAAATCAGTAGTTCCTTTCAGCTGTGCGAGCAAGAAGCGATTGCATTTTTTTAACACAATGATTGTGTACAGCGCTGTTATGAACTATGATTTCATCTCAACGCGTGCGTCGAAGTTTCTTACTTTTTATACGTTTTGTCATCGTAGGTGTGAATATTTAAAGTCGATGCAAAGTATTTACACGGCCTACAAATATGAATTTGATTTTACAGTAGAATCGTCAGATGTGTCGAGCATGTTTTCAATAAAGACTATCGATGAAGATTGATATGATTACAGCTCTACTTATCTGTTCGTTAGGCGACCATCTCCCACGTCGTTGAAGTACCAAATGACGTCGGCTGTACCAAATGATGCCCTAAACACCGGAGCGGAAGCTAGTCCTAATCTATTATTAATATTTCAATTTTTCCTGGTAGATTCACCATCATGGTCGGAAGATCTTTTTGACGCAAATCTGTCGCCACAGGGGCGAAAACAAAGCCGATGAGATTACATTTTCATCTCGTCGCATGTCAAGTTCAAGTGAAGTCAGAATGTTCGGTTGGCGCTCACTCGAAGATAAATGAAGAGACAGAAACAAGACAATCAGCAAGTTGCGCTCTCAGGATGATGAGTTTTTAATTTAATCGATTCGCCATAATGGATTGCATAACGATTAGAGAAGATTTGCGGGGGCTAGAAGCAGAGAGGTGCAAGTAGCATCTTGGTTAAATTTGAGTTTTAGAGTTTTTTTTTGCAATCTTTTGATACAGTTTGTACGTTATTTGTAAAGAAAGAAAAAATTAAAAAAAATGTAATTTCTTGAACTTGTTTACGATTAGAAAAAAGGGAAAAATTGTAAAACTGTATTGTAAAACTTTACACCCATTTTTTATCAAAACTAGGTTTTTGTCACCTACATCCCCCTCATTTCAAGTACGGAATTGAGTCAGAAGGAAGGGGAATATTTATTTGGTGAGGTAGTTTAAAACTAATTCTAATGGGCTTTCGCTAATTG